>NC_074668.1:12662051-12940499 GCF_029448725.1 Salvelinus fontinalis
CTTACCTTCAATGGTCATTCGCCTCTGGAATCTTTTCGGTGTTCTGCGTAGTCCACTTCACACTCTCCACTTTTAGCTTTCTTACAGTTATTTTCACAGCGCTCGTATATTTCTCTTCCCTCTTAGCTGCAAGGCACAACACACAATAACAATTTTCAGTACATTCCTGCATGCTACTGATAAAACGATTTGTGAACAGTGTGCACTTAATATTTACTGGCAAGTTTTTTTCTTGGTGAGACTTGACGCCTGTCTTCCGATGCCTTTTGGGCCGGTTTTGTTGAGCAGGCAGCTCTAGAACACTCCCATGTACAGACGCCAGAAGGAATGTAAATATGCAGCATATTGCATATTGCAAAAGCTGCAGACAATCTTGGCTTTTGTTTAGGGGACTGGGTGTTCACTGGTGCTGATGCGAGTTTGTCCACGTCCTTTGTTGTTTCTGTCACACCTAAAAGGGGCCATTGGAGGAAAGGCATGTGCCCGACACTCTTTGTCTGTTTCCGTCTATCGCCTTTACCAAAACAATATATATTTTTGTACATTTCTTGATCTTTCTTATTAGACTATTATCTAACCAGTGACTGGTTGCCTATACGTTCATCCAAATCGAACTATAGCCGAAACCTGGTCTACGCAAATGTGATCGCAAGCATAAGACAAAAGGAAACGTGGTATTCACAACGTGCAATGCTTTTATATAGGCTATAGACTATCTGTTTTTGTTGTCAGTAAGGACATTTTGAGACAAAAAAGTTCATCTCAAATCCTTTGTTTCACTGTAACCCTGCTCCAATTCCACCCCTTAAACGCGTGTAGTGCATGCGGTGCGAGACTGCCCCATAGCCTCACCAAATCCGCCCGAAGTTCACCCCTCGGCTTGAGTCTCTGTGGTGTCGCTGTCTGTCTCTCGCTCTCAATTGTCACATGCGGTGGAGGAGGCAAATTGCGCTCTAATCCAGTCCAGCCAGCGACAAACGCCAGTGCCTATCAACGAGAGCAGTGACGAAAGCCAAGCGCCAGTCACTCATCCGCCGCCTCCGCCACACCCATCCATTCATAAACTGAATGGATGCCCTCACTGGCACATGGCGCCGAGGATAGGGAGAGGATGGTAGTAATACGGTCAAATCCTGTTGTATTTTTAAGAGAGAGAGAATAATTAAATCTGAAATAAATGCTTAATCCATATAGCCTACCGACAATACCTACTGCAGGACTTGACATATTTTTTTTATAGTGACAAATAGCCTATCAATCAAATTCACCCAATCTGTCATAATTTCTTGTAAATACTGAGTATTATTAATATCTGGTCTTGCTCAATGCATCGCTAGGGACACATGATACTCTGGCTAATCACACTTATAGTGATAATGAACAACACCTCTGGTGTGTGTGTGTGTGTGTGTGTGTGTGTGTGTGTGTGTGTGTGTGTGTGTGTGTGTGTGTGTGTGTGTGTGTGTGTGTGTGGTGTGTGTGTGTGTGTGTGTGTGTGTGTGTGTGTGTGTGTGTGTGTGTGTGTGTGTGTGTGCGCTTTGGTGTGTGTGTGTATCTCTGTGTAGTCTTTGTGTGTGCGTGTTTATTTCAAACCAACACAAAGCCCCCTGTTGTTATGGTTACACTTAGATATGACATTAATTGGTTGGAAATGTCAAGGTAAAAATACCATCAGGTGTTGAATAGAATGGTGGCAGACAGCCACAGGGACCTGTCTACAGGTGCTGTGCATAGGAGTTGATATAGGTCTGTGTAGTCACTTTGTTGCACATGGTCTGCTGTGCATCAGGAGTGTCTACTAGACAGTTTAGGGATGTATTCATTAGAGCACACCATAGCAAAACGTTTTTCAACTGAAAAACAAGAACTGGAGTTTCTGATTGGATAAATTCAGGTAGGTCCCTCTCTGTTTTGGTGTGTTTGTTTCTGTTTGGTTCCTAGTGATTACACCCTAGGTGGACCTGTACCTCTATTCAGTGTTGGACAGCTTGGATGCACACACTCCCAGAATTTCCCAGACACATCCTGTGTCTAGAAGCTAATTAGGAGTGCCACTTGACTTGAATGACAACAAATCATTTGAACTACTATCAATTTTTGCTATGACACCCTATGTCAAGGAATGGGAGATACCTAGTCAGTTGTACAACTGACTGCATTCAACTGAAATGTGTATTCTGCATTTAACCCAACCCCTTTGAATCAGAGAGGTGCAGGGGGCTTCCATAATCAACATCCATGTCTTCAGTGCCAGGGGAACAGTGGGTTAACTGTCTTGCTCAGGGGCAGAACTACATATTTCTACCTTGTCAGCTCGGGGATTCGATCCAGCAACCTTTCGTTTACTGACCCAACGCTCATACTCGCCAGGCTACCTGCTGACAAGAATTACTAAAGTAGGATTACTAAAGTAGGATTACTAAAGTAGAATTACTAAAGTAGGATTATTTAAGTAGGATTACTAAAGTAGGATTACTAAAGTGTTACCAAGACCTTTGCCAGGATAGGACAATGATTTACTGGGAGGAACACACAGGACCATGTTTTGAACATTTTGGTCTCTGCCTCTCTAGTTCACTCAACCATTTGCTGAGACGAGAAACATGTCCAGGCTTGCTCACATCTCAGCTGTTGTGCAAGGAGGGCCCCAAACAACACACTACAAGCCAAGCCATAGGGCTTTGGTACTAATCAAATCAAATCAAATGTATTTATATAGCCCTTCTTACATCAGCTGATATCTCAAAGTGCTGTACAGAAACCCAGCCTAAAACCCCAAACAGAAAGCAATGCAGGTGTAGAAGCACGGTGGCTAGAAAAAACTCCCCAGAAAGGCCAAAACCTAGGAAGAAACCTAGAGAGGAACCAGGCTATGAGGGGTGGTCAGTCCTCTTCTGGCTGTGCCGGGTGGAGATTATAACAGAACATGGCCAAGATGTTCAAATGTTCATAAATGACCAGCATGGTCAAATAATAATAATCACAGTAGTTGTCGAGGGTGCAGCAAGTCAGCACCTCAGGAGTAAATGTCAGTTGGCTTTTCATAGCCGATCATTAAGACTGTTACTACGGTTATTATAACACTCTGGCGGGTATGACATGTAGCTGTGGCCATGGCAATGGTATCATTGGGATAAATCATTGACCTGTATCTGGATAAAGGGAATGTATTTGAAACACGTTGCTGATGAAGGCCATTGACAGCCGATTTTAGCTCTAATCAGATCAATCAAGTATCACGTTTTTATTGTGAGCGAGAGTCGCGCCTATTCCTTCCAAATGTATTGGGCGGAGACAATCTTTATTGCAGTGATGAACATTGGCGTGATGGTACAACGTGGGTCATGTGAACGTTTGTTTTTTTGAGCCAACTCCATGCTCATCAAAGCTAATCATCTTCTTTGTTACCTCTCTCCTTCATGCCACACCAGGTGCATGGAAGCTTTATCCTAAAGTGTCCTCTCCAGCACTTTCCCATTGCCCTGGGTTATGCCCAGCACCATTGTTGTGCCTGGGCACAATAGGAGCACAAAGGTGGTCTCCAAAAAGCCCACCCCGCTGTCTCCCTGTCCTGTGGGGGGGGGGGACTGCTGATCCGAGGGGTGGGAAAGGCCTGCGTCGGCTGAATTCAACAAAGCTGGCCCGGCCCATGCCACACTCTCATGAAAGAGTGGTCCTAATCCCACCCAGATCGATTTCACTCAGCAACTCTGTGTCCCTCACACTGGCCCGGCCCTGGCCACAATAGAGCTCTCTCTGCACCTCAGAGCCTGGTTCATTCTCCCCGCTGATCCTTCCTACAAAGCAACGTTACAGAAGTGCCAATTGAGCTTGAACAATCGCTCACAAAGGGAGGTGCTCACTTGGTCCATCCCCTGGCCGTACGTACCCTAGCACATTGGGCAGTAGCCAGCCAGCCAGCCAGCGAGCTAGCACTGTGTGCTATGGAGACTGGGTGCCGTTATTCACTGTTCAGCTGAATTAGATCATTCTGCATGTCAGCTATTAATTGGAGATGGATAAGTTAGTAGGCCAGTGTGTGAGAGAGAGCCAGGCCTTGAGTCACTACAGTAAAACTGACTCACAGCTAGGCGTTAGGAGATTACATGGATACGGTAGGGGGATGACAGTTCCCTAATGCTCCTGCCATCTTGCATTCCACTAACACCCTATGACACGGGTTTAGGTAAAGTATTGCTATGGTTTTGACAATACATACAGTGATATGCAACTAATGACGTATTGAAATCTCAGCTAAACAGGACTGGAAGAATCAGGACTGAATCCACGACTCCTTTAAGACTAACAGTCCTATTACTAATGGAGGTTATTGTTACTTCTCCAATCTACATGATCAGTGTGATCCTGAATGCAGCCCAGAGGACAGCTCATAAGCTCTGTGTAGTGATTGACTAGACATACGGTCCATCTCTGTAGGGCAGTAGGGAGACCAGGTGTCACCCCCCAGAGTCTGGAGCAGGATCAGAGCGAGAAAAACAGCAGCTCCATGCCTTGTCCCTCCGTACACCTGCCCATAGCCACACCTCCGCCATAGTCCTGCCTCGACACTGAGTGCTATGAATAGTCACGCTGAGTGGAGCCAGGTTTAGGCACGTGCACCTCAATGCAGCTCAGTTCAGCACAGCGATCCCAGTAGTGTCACCACTCTGACGGCACTTTGGGGTCGCCATGGATACAAGGACTAGTGCAGCTGACACTACCCTGACATCGTTACACGAGCTGACTGAAGATTCCTATTTTAATTTGACTCTCTTTCCTTTCTCCCTCTTCTCTCTTCCCTCCCCATTCTCTTTCTCTCCCTCTCTTCTCTCTCGCTTCTCTTTCTCAGCCTCTTCTCTTTCTCCTCTCTCTCTTCTGTTCCTCTGCTCTTTCTCTCCCCCTCTCTCCTCTGCTTCTCCTATTTCTCCCTCTCTTCTTTCTCTGCTTCTTCTCTTTCTCCCCCTCTCTTCTGTCTCTCTTCTCTTTCTGTCTCTCTCTTCTCTCCCTCTCCTCTCTCTCCCTTGTCTTTCTCTCTCTCTTTTCTCCCTCTTCTCTTTCTCTACTTTTTCTCTTTCTCCTCTTTCTCCCCTCTCCCCTCTCTACTCTCCCCTCTCGCCTTTCCCCTCTCTTCTCTCCACTCTTCATGTTTTCTTTCTCCTCTCTCTCTCCCCTCTCCAAACTATCTACTCATTGTGTCTGTCACTGTGTGTTTCTGGGTTCATAGTTGCATTGGTATGATGTGCTTTCTGTAAAACAGAATGGAGCACACCTGACAATACTTACGTGTCTGTATGTATGAGCTCACAGAGATGGATCTGGGCATTGTACAAGTCCCAACAGGGAGGTGGAGCAACGTGTGTGTGTGTGTGTGTGTGCGTGCATCCACTAGAGGCCATGTGCACTCCTTGCCATCTGACTGCCACGTCTCTCTCTTTCCCTCCTTCCCTCCCCCTCCTTCAACCACGCAGAGTATGAGTGATACCACTAATGGACATCTTTGTGTGTTTGAGGCCCTGGCCTTTTAGTGATGTCCAGCAGCTCTCCCTGTGGTCTGAGTATATCACAGGGAGAGCTGAATACAGGGCTAAATGACCAGATTTAGGTGTTTGTGTTCCGGATCCATTTACCCTTCAGTGTTTGATCAGTCATATAATTAGTGTACCCAGACAGGCAGACAGAAAGGAAGGAAGACAGGCAGGATGGAAGACACAGGAAGGAAGACAGACAGGAAGGAAGATAAACATGCAAGCAGATAGGGTGGCAGGCAGGCAGCCGAGAATGGGATGACCCCGTAGTCTGGTTCCTCTCAATGTTTCTGTGGACCAAGGAGGTTTCCTCTCCACCCTCACCCTGGTTAGTTCTTTTGAGGGTTTAGTGGTTAGGGAGTATGGTGAGGACTTTGTGCATTTGTAAAAAGTGCAATACAATTTAACAAGATACTGGCTTTGGATCTACTGTACGTCAGATAAGACGAAGAGTGGAAGTGAGCACATCGATTTTTTGTTGTTGTTGCTGCTCACTAGATTGATCTTACAGTACTTAAGTGAGTCCGAGAGGGCTGTCATTGAGTCCACCTTCACTCACTCCAGCCAGCCAGGCTGTTGATTCAGAATTTTCAGTCAGAACAAAATTAATTTCCTCCCTCCAACATTTTGAAATCAGGACAGTGAAGATGAGCTCATGTGTTGAATCAGCTGGAGCAGTGTGTAGTGTGCAGTGTGCAGTCCCAGCGGGGTGATTGTGGTGGGTCGGTGGGTTGCCTAACTCTGGTCTGATAGTTGGTCAAAGTCCTACTGGGGGAACAGAGTAACACACCAGACGGAGCCAGATGTGTCTGTGTAGGATGTCTGCAGGACAGACAGTTTGATGTTCACACTGTCCGTTGTTGTTGTCTGTCTCACTTTTAGAGGATCTTTTGTTTAGCGCACCCAGTGAATGACCGTTGACCTGAACTGAATGAGAGTCCGTGGTATGGGTCAGAGCTTACGGTTTATGCCTCTCAGAGACTGTGGTGTGTAGTGTGTGTGTGTGTGTGTGTGTCTGTGGACGTATATGTGTTTGTGTACACATCCGCAGTGTGAGTGACAGTGCAGCTGGTTGAGACATGAGACTGGTTGATCTAAAGGGGGAGCAGCAGGGCCTCTCACTGGCCCAGCTCTGCTCTGCCTGGTGTAATTAGTTCTTATGGAATACCTGGGGCCTGGGCTCCATGCTGGCTGACTTGTGTGCTGCTGAATCACATGGAGCAATGGTAATATGAATCGGCGCCTCAAACAAGCCAAACAGACAGTGACTCATCTGTGCAGTGGAAAAAAAGTATTATTGAGTTCATAAAATACTGTAGCATGTGAACTTGAAATGAATGGTGAGCATACATCCTCAGCCATCCAGGATATTCAGCCTGCCTCTTGTCCATATTGCTATTGTTAAGAGGATATTCATTTATTCTTTCTATTTATTTATTTTTAGACTGTGTTTGAATTGTCCGACCTGCCAGTCTAGTAAGTGAAACCAGTTCTGCAGGATCAATTCTGGCTCCCTACAGTTAATGCATTTGGATAAAGTGTTCTGCAGTTTGCTCTGTTCTTATCTAGATAAATATTAGCCATTTGAGTTCAGCTTCTCTGGGAATATTAGATTAAAGCCCCAGTGAATCATGACTGGTAACTTGTATAAGAATTTGATATTGTCACGAATCCCGCCGAAGATGGTGCCTCTTCCTGTTCGGTCGTCGTCACCGGCCTACTAGCTGCCATCGATTCCCTTCTTTTTGTTTCTGTTAGTTTGGGCTGATTGGGTGCACCTGTTTTGAGTGTAGTTTTGTCGGTAGGCTATTTAAGGGCAGTAGGCCCGCTGGCTTTTGTGCGGGCTTGTTCTCGGTTATTTTGGTGTGTGATTTTATGTGGATTCTATATTTTCCGGACAGTTTAGTACTGTGTGTTTGGACTGGTATTTTCATGCGCCAGTGTGTTTAGGCATGATCAATTTCCCTGTCTACAGGAAATAAATATCCACGTTCTTGAATACCTGCTCTCTGCGCTTGACTCCTCCACCCAGTACTCCTAGCAGCTCTGACAGAAGCCCGCACCTCCCAATGGAGTCAGCAGAAGCAGCGACCACCCCTCTCCCAACAATGGAGGAGCGCGTCCATCATCATACCGCTGTCCTCCATTGAATCGGGTCAGCGATGGACCAGATGATGGAGAGGATGGAGCGATGGGAGAGGAGTGGTCTCCCGACGCCCCCTTCAGCTCCCCTGCAGACGAGACAACCCACTCCTCCCGTGTCATCGGCTGGGACCAGCACATTGCGTCTCACCCCCCCGAGGGTGTACGATGGAGCAGCGGCTGGATGCCAGGGATTTCTGCTCCAGCTTGAGCTCTACCTGGCTACCGTGCGTCCGACTCCCTCGGATGAGGAGAGTGTAAGCCTCCTTGTCTCCTGTATGTCAGGTAGGGCCCTGGACTGGGCCAACGCAGTCTGGAACAGCCCAGACTCGGCTCGGGACCACTACCCGGAGTTCACCCGCCGGTTTCGAGCGGTGTTCGACCACCCACCGGAGGGCCGAGCGGCGGGTGAGCGTCTGTTCCACCTCAGACAGGAGACAAGGAGAGCCCAGGATTTCGCTTTAGATTTCCGGACCTTGGCTGCTGGTGCGGGGTGGAATGACAGGGCCTTAATAGACCATTATCGTTGCAGCCTCAGGGAGGACGTCCGCCGAGAGCTAGCTTGTCGGGACACCACACTCTCCCTCGATGAACTGATAGACATGTCGATCCGACTAGATAACCTGCTAGCTGCCCGCGGGCGTTCAGAAGGGGTCCTGTCAATTCCACCTCCCAGCCCTCCCGCTCTAACTCCGATGGAGTTGGGAGGAGCTGCATCTAGGGGGACCGGAGGAGGTGGCTCCTCTTGCACCTACTGTGGCCGGAGAGGACACACTTCGGACCGGTGCTGGAGGAGTCCATCTGGGAGTCGAGATGGCAGGCGGAATACTCCTCGGCCACCCCAGGTGAGTAGGCACAAGACTCACCCAGAGCTCCCTGTTGGTCACATGTTTTTGGTTATTTTTTCCCCTGCGTTTTTCCCCTCTCTTCAGCATAAGGCGCTAGTCGACTCAGGCGCAGCTGGGAGTTTTATGGATCGTGGACTCGCCCGTAAGTTGGGTATTCCGCTGGTGCAGATAGACCCACCGTTCCCCGTGCACACTTAGATAGCCGACCGTTAGGGTCAGGGCTGGTTAGGGAGGCCACGATTCCGCTGGACATGGTAACACAGGGGGATCATAGGAAGCAGATCAGTTTCTATCTTATTGATTCACCTGGGTTTCCAGTGGTGTTGGGGGTTCCCTGGCTAGCCATTCACAATCCCCTCATTTCCTGGAGACAGGGAGCTCTTCAGGGGTGGTCAGATGAGTGTTCACGTAGGTGTGTGGGAGTTTCCATCGGTGCCACGTCGGTGGAGAGTCCAGACCAGGTTTCCACTGTGCGCATTCCCCCAGAATATGCCGATTTGGCTATCGCTTTTAGTGAGAAAAAAGCGACCAAATTACCACCTCATCGACGGTGGGATTGCGTGATAAACCTCCAGGAGAACGCTGCACTTCCCAGGAGTCACGTGTACCCATTGTCACAGGAAGAGATGTTGGCTATGGAGACATATGTCACGGAAGCTCTG
The DNA here is from genome assembly GCF_029448725.1 of Salvelinus fontinalis. NCBI lineage: Eukaryota > Metazoa > Chordata > Actinopteri > Salmoniformes > Salmonidae > Salvelinus > Salvelinus fontinalis. Next base: position 12,671,229 of record NC_074668.1, read on the forward strand.
AGACAAGGGTTCATTCGGCCCTCCCTGTCACCCGCCTCCTTGAGTTTCTTTTTTGTGAGAAAAAAGGAGGGAGGACTGCGTCAGTGCATTGATTATCGAGGTCTAAATTCAATCACAGTGGGATTTAGTTATCCGCTACCTCTCATCGCTACTGCGATGGAATCATTCCACAGAGCGCGTTTTTTCACAAAACTGGACCTCAGGAGCGCGTATAATCTGGTGCGGGGAGGAGACGAGTGGAAAACAGCGTTTAGTACCACATCAGGCCACTATGAGTACCTCGTCATGCCGTATGGGTTGAAGAATGCTCCAGCCGTCTTCCAATCCTTTGTAGATGAGATTCTCAGGGACTTGCAGGGGCAGGGTGTGGTAGTATATATTGATGACATCTTGATCTATTCTGCCACACGCGCGCGCATGTCTCCCTGGTGCGCAGGGTGCTTGGGAGACTGCTGGAGCATGACCTATAAGTCAAGGCTGAGAAATGTGTGTTCTCCAAACCAGCCGTTTCCTTCCTGGGTTATCGCATTTCCACCTCGGGGGTGGTGATGGAGTGTGACCACGTTAACGCTGTGCGTAATTGGCCGACTCCGACCACGGTAAAGGAGGTGCAGCGGTTTTTAGGGTTTTCCAATTACTACCGGAAGTTTATCCGGGGTTTTGGCCAAGTGGCGGCGCCCATTACCTCACTGCTGAAGGGGGGGCCGGTGCGTTTACGGTGGTCGGCCGAGGCAGATGGAGTCTTCAACCAGTTGAAGGCACGGTTTACTGAGGCTCCCGTGTTGGCGCATCCGGACCCTTCGTTAGCGTTCATAGTGGAGGTGGATGCGTCCGAGGCTGGTGTTGGAGCCGTGCTATCACAGCGCTCGGGCACGCCACCGAAGCTCCGTCCCTGTGCTTTCTTTTCTAAGAAGCTGGGTCCGGCGGAGCGGAACTATGATGTGGGGGACCGGGAATTACTTGCTATGGTAAAAGCCCTGAAGGTGTGGAGACACTGGGTTGAGGGGGCTAAATACCCTTTCCTCATCTGGACTGACCACCGCAATCTGGAGTATATCCGAGCGGCGAAGAGACTGAATCCGCATCAAGCTAGGTGGGCCATGTTCTTTACACGCTTTAGATTTACGATCTCTATCGACCAGGTTCCCTCAACACTAGGGCCGACGCTCTGTCCCGTCTCTATGACACTGATGTCCGGCCCATCGATCCGACTCCCATCCTTCCAGCCTCTTGTCTGGTGGCCCCGGTGGTATGGGAGGTGGACGCGGACATCGAGCGGACGTTGAGGGTAGAACCTGCGCCTTCCCAGTGTCCGACTGGCCTTAGGTACGTACCGCTTGGTGTCCGTGATCGATTGATTCGGTGGGCTCACACACTACCTTCTTCGGGTCATCCGGGGATTGAGAGGACAGTGCGGGGTCTTAGGGGGAAATACTGGTGGCCCACCTTGGCTAAGGACGTGAGACTCTATGTCTCCTCCTGTTCGGTATGCGCACAGAGTAAGGCTCCTAGGCACCTGCCGAGAGGGAAGTTACAACCCCTCCCGGTTCCACAACGGCCATGGTCTCATCTATCGGTAGATTTTCGGACTGATCTTCCTCCTTCTCAGGGGAACACTACCGTTCTGGTCGTTGTGGATCGGTTTTCTAAGTCCTGTCATCTCCTTCCATTGCCTGGTCTCCCTACGGCCCTACAGACTGCGGAGGCTCTATTTACCCACGTCTTCCGGCACTACGGGGTGCCGGAGGACATCGTATCTGATCGAGGTCCCCAATTCACGTCCCCGGTGTGGAGGGCGTTTATGGAGCGTCTGGGGTCTCGGTCAGCCTTACCTCAGGGTATCACCCCGAAAGTAATGGGCAGGTGGAAAGAGTGAACCAGGAAGTGGGGAGGTTTCTGAGGTCGTATTGCCAGGACCGGCCAGGAGAATGGGCGAGGTACGTCCCGTGGGCAGAGTTGGCCCAGAACTCACTCCGCCACTCCTCAACTAACATGTCGCCATTTGAATGCGTACTGGGGTACCAGCTGGTCCTGGCTCTGTGGCAATCAGAGCCAGACCGAAGCTCCTGCGGTGGAGGAGTGGGTACAGCGCTCTAGGGAGACCTGGCGGGCAGTCCAGGACTCTCTCAGGCAGGCCAGTGAACGGCAGAAGAAGAGCGCTGACCTCCACCGCAGTGAGGCCCCTGTGTTCGCACCAGGGGACAGGGTCTGGCTCTCGACCCGAAACATGCCCCTCCGCCTGCCCTGCCGGAAGCTGGGGCCGCAGTGTGTGGGGCCATTTAATGTCCTGAGGAGGATAAACAAGGTGTGTTATAGATTGCAACTCCCTTCTTACTATCGTATTAACCCCTTGTTTCATGTGTCTCTCCTCAGGCCGGTGGTAGCTGGTCCCCTTCAGGAAGGTGAGGTACCGGAGGTCCCTCCGCCCCCTCTGGACATCGAGGGGTCCCCGGCGTACACAGTACGAGCTATTCTGGACTCGAGACGCCAGGTGAGGGGCCTGCAGTACCTCGTGGACTGGGAGGGGTACGGTCCGGAGGAGAGGTGCTGGGTACCGGGGAGAGACATTTTAGATCCTTCCCTCTTGGTTGATTTCCACCTCCGCCACCCGGATTGCCCTGCGCCTCGCCCCCCGGGTCGTTCTCGAGGCCGGGGTCGGCGCGCTGCGGGAGCCGTGCGTCAGAGGGGGGGTACTGTCACGAATCCCGCCGAAGATGGTGCCTCTTCCTGTTCGGGTGGCGCTCGGCAGTCGTTGTCACCGGCCTACTAGCTGCCATCGATTCCCTTCTTTTTGTTTCTGTTAGTTTGGGCTGATTGGGTGCACCTGTTTTGAGTGTAGTTTTGTGGGTAGGCTATTTAAGGGCAGTAGGCCCGCTGGCTTTTGTGCGGGCTTGTTCTCTGTTATTTTGGTGTTGGATTTTATGTGGATTCTATATTTTCCGAACAGTTTAGTCCTGTGTGTTTGGACTGGTATTTTCATGCGCCCGTGTGTTTGGGCATGATCGTTTTCCCTGTCTACAGGAAATAAATATCCACGTTCTTGAATACCTGCTCTCTGCGCTTGACTCCTCCACCCAGTACTCCTAGCAGCTCTGACAGATATACACTCTTAGAAAAAAGGGTTCCAAAAAGGTTCTTTGGCTGTCCCCATAGGATAACCCTATTTGGTTCCAGGTAGAACCCTTTTGGGTTCCATGTAGATTCCTATGTGGAAAGGGTTTTACATGAAACCCAAAAGGGTTCTACCTGGAACCAAAAACGGTTTGTCAAAGAGTTCTCCTATGGGGACAGCCAAAGAGCCCTTTCAGGTTCTAGATAGTAGCTTATGGATTCATTCCATATCCTGATAGAAAGATATTGCTCTTCACTGAATAGAGTAGACCAGGGGTGTCAAACATACAGTCATTTGAGTAATAACAATAACAATATCTATATTTTGGGGGGGGAACTAACTCAATATACGTTAAAATGACTAAAACCAAATGGAAACTGTATATAAATGATAATGGACTTACAGTACATTTACACAGTAACAATCATTAGATAGTCAGGGAGCATCGACAATTCCAAGAACTATGGATCGAGGACAATTGTCTGCAAATTTTGACGCCAAGGAAATATAACACACTTTCAGTGCGGCCCTCCAGACCTCGTTGAAGTCCGAATTCGCCCCTAGGGCAAAATTTGTTGGACACCCCTGGACTAGACTCTCTCTAGATTTTCCTCCATCTTGTTAACCCAAATATAATTGATTTGAGTATCTCTGGTCGATAAATGAAGTGGGACCTTTATGGACATTGAATTTGATTGAATCCCTCTTCTATGACATAGAATAGCTCTATGTGGCTAACCAACTAACGTGTTAATGTGTTAACCCTGGAACCTGGGTTTTACCGTACTAACGCTGGCCACCATGCTGCCCAGGCGCCTGTGTGCCAGGGCCCTGGTGTACTGTATGGAGCTCATCCCTGCCAACATGGTGTCCTAGTGTACTGTATGGAGCTCATCCCTGCCAACATGGTGTCCTGGTGTACTGTATGGACCTCATCCCTGCCAACATGGTGTCCTGGTATACTGTATGGACCTCATCCCTGCCAACATGGTGTCCTGGTGTACTGTATGGAGCTCATCCCTGCCAATATGGTGTCCTGGTGTACTGTATGGACCTCATCCCTGCCAACATGGTGTCCTGGTGTACTGTATGGAGCTCATCCCTGCCAACATGGTGTCCTGGTGTACTGTATGGACCTCATCCCTGCCAACATGGTGTCCTGGTGTACTGTATGGAGCTCATCCCTGCCAACATGGTGTCCTGGTGTACTGTATGGACCTCATCCCTGCCCTAGCTGGTCACTCATACACACACCCTGTCTTTACCCAGTCCTCTGTACTGAGAGCCTTTCGGATTTGTTTTAACCCAGTCCTCTGTACTGAGAGCCTTTTGGATTTGTTTTAACCCAGTCCTCTGTACTGAGAGACCTTTGGATTTGTTTTAACCCAGTCCTCTGTACTGAGAGCCGTTTGGATTTGTTTTAACCCAGCCCTCTGTACTGAGAGCCCTTTGGATTTGTTTTAACCCAGCCCTCTGTACTGAGAGCCTTTTGGATTTGTTTTAACCCAGTCCTCTGTACTGAGAGCCCTTTGGATTTGTTTTAACCCAGCCCTCTGTACTGGGTTGAACATGTAGTGTAATTGCAGCCACAGCTCTGAAGAGGCTCAGGTCTCATCTCATATGAACCCTTTTAATGGGCTCTTTAATAGAATACAATGGTGATGGATCCCATGATATGCTGTAGTTGAGGTTGTTGCTGTGGTTCAGAGTCAGACTATTTTGGGACTCGATGGTTCACACAGCACACTTGATCATACCAGGGAATGAGGAGACCTTTCTGAAACCCTTATAGGAAGGACAAACACACACACACACACACACACACACACACACACACACACACACACACACACACACACACACACACACACACACACACACACACACACACACACACACACACACACACACACACACACACACACACACACACACACCAGCACAGTACTCTGGAGCCTTAGTCTGGAAAATGAATCCATCATCATGAGTGCTGCCATCTGTGTGCGCACACGCACACGCACACACACACACACACACACATTATCCTCAGTACACCCACGTCAGACTATCCAAACAGGACACGGCACTAGGCAACCATGCCATCCCAGCGCAGATGGCTGATCATGTTTATTTTACTCTAATGTACTTAAGCACAGATGCCTCCCCATGTCTGCTAATTTACATCAGTAGGGGGTCCGTATGGGGGGCGCCGGTACGCTAATGTGGACTGTCTGTGACGTCAAGGGAAGAGTCAATGGCACTGTGACCTTCAACCATATAATTCCAGTCCCATCCTACCAACACTAAGTGTGTGTCCCACTGAGAACAGACATCAGTTCAACGTCTAGTTTTGATTTACATTTGGTTGAGTTGTCAACTAACGTGAATTCAACGTGAAAACCCCAAAAATTAATCACCATGTCATTGGGTTTAGGTGAAAAGAAAGACGAAATACCCTGATGACGTACGTTGATGACTTTTAGCAAATCCAATCAGTTTTCCATGTTGATTCAACGCCATCATGTAGATTTTTTGAGGTTGAAATGAGGTGGAAACAAAGTTGATTCAACCAGTTTTTGCCCAGTGAGGTGTGATGATAGGTGTGTGAGGTGTGTGTTGTGGTTTGCAGTCCTGTGTCAAACGTCTGCGTAGTCAATGTGGACAGGCATGAAATTCTAAGTTGTTTTCAGGGTTGGTACTTAATGTTGACTTTAAAAGGATAACCTTAAAGGGACAGTGGTCATCTTTGACTTAATTCCCTGTTAATCTTCCTCATCTTCTCTCCATTCCCTCTTGGCTGTTGATAGGTGTGGTAACAGGATAGGTTTTCACCATAGTTCTCGGACTTTGGTTAGGGATAGTTCACCCAAGTTACAAAACAATGTATTGGTTCCATGTAAGCAGTCTATGGACATGGTATGACAGCAGTCCATGCTTTGGTTTTGTTTACTTGGCCACTGTTTCAAATGCTAACTTTTTAGCATCTGTGGCACAAATCCAATGCAAGTCAATTGTACCTATATTAGCATTTTTTTGCGCTTCATGTCCAAATCATCTATAAGTAACTTAATTGAGTTAGACAATCACATTTGAGATACTTTAGGATAATTCGAGACAAGTAGATGATGCAATGTAAGGACATTGGGATCCAATCTCAGTCTTGGGCTTTTCTCTTTACTGTAACTCCTTTAGGGAGTCTCCCTGTAGGAGCCGTCTTCTCTTGCCCTGTCCTGTGGGTTCTAGTTCAGGAGCCGTCTTCTCTTGCCCTGTCCTGTGGGTTCTAGTTCAGGAGCCGTCGTCTCTTGCTCTGTCCTGTGGGTTCTAGTTCAGGAGCCGTCTTCTCTTGCCCTGTCCTGTAGGTTCTAGTTCAGGAGCCGTCTTCTCTTGCCCTGTCCTGTGGGTTCTAGTTCAGGAGACGTCTTCTCTTGCCCTGTCCTGTGGGTTCTAGTTCAGGAGCCGTCTTCTCTTGCCCTGTCCTGTGGGTTCTAGTTCAGGAGCCGTCTTCTCTTGCCCTGTCCTGTGGGTTCTAGTTCAGGAGCCGTCTTCTCTTGCCCTGTCCTGTGGGTTCTAGTTCAGGAGCCGTCTTCTCTTGCCCTGTCCTGTGGGTTCTAGTTCAGGAGACGTCTTCTCTTGCCCTGTCCTGTGGGTTATAGTTCAGGAGCCGTCTTCTCTTGCCCTGTCCTGTGGGTTCTAGTTCAGGAGCCGTCGTCTCTTGCTCTGTCCTGTGGGTTCTAGTTCAGGAGCCGTCTTCTCTTGCCCTGTCCTGTAGGTTCTAGTTCAGGAGCCGTCTTCTCTTGCCCTGTCCTGTGGGTTCTAGTTCAGGAGACGTCTTCTCTTGCCCTGTCCTGTGGGTTCTAGTTCAGGAGCCGTCTTCTCTTGCCCTGTCCTGTGGGTTCTAGTTCAGGAGCCGTCTTCTCTTGCCCTGTCCTGTGGGTTCTAGTTCAGGAGCCGTCTTCTCTTGCCCTGTCCTGTGGGTTCTAGTTCAGGAGCCGTCTTCTCTTGCCCTGTCCTGTGGGTTCTAGTTCAGGAGACGTCTTCTCTTGCCTTGTCCTGTGGGTTATAGTTCAGGAGCCGTCTTCTCTTGCCCTGTCCTGTGGGTTCTAGTTCAGGAGCCGACTGGTGAGTCAGATCTGTGGGAGAGGGCATTTCCCCTTAATGAGAAGCCTAGGCTCACTTTGGGTGTGTCCCATTAGGGTACAGCGATGAACTAAGACGAGTCTAGTAGGCAGGGTTGACTAAAGCTTTCACAACAGGACTACCAGGCAGTAAGGATGAGGTTTGCCAACTATCCACCTGAGTGAATCCCCATAAAGTTTGCATCATGTTGTGCTGAAACTGTCCGCTCAGTTCAGTCTCTTAATACAATGCTTTTACCCACGGGTCCTTGAAGTGCACATTTCTGCACGTCATCGCCTGTTTACTGGCTCGCCAACATCAATATTATTTTGAACTTCTGGTTTATTTCAATGGGGGGTTGAACAATCCAAAGCATCCCTCTGATTGGTTGAGTGCGAAGTCTTGAAAAGAGGACTGACAATATTAAGAATCTCTCACCCCAAAGAGCCTTGAAGAGATTTATTTCACATCAGAGGACTGATTTTCTCTCCCTTTCCCTTTCTGTCTGCAACTCATCTCATTCTGAGGAATGACTCAGTCAGAGACACAACAGGCAGACCCAGTTTCTGAAAGACAGGATCCCCCACTTAGACGCTCCAATTTCTGGAGGAAACACACCAACATAATGAATATAACCACCTAATGACTCATCACCAGCGAGTTGAATGGAAAACATTTTTCTCATTTATGCCAAAACTCACCAAACAGCTTCTGTCTCATCTCTCTCTCTAATTTCTCTCACTCTCATTTCTCTCTCTCTCTGTCTATTTATACAGCGGGGCGTCTGTCTGTTTCCTCATTTCCTCATGTGTGTTTCTCTGCCGGCCAGCTTGGAGGAGCTTTAGACTGGTCATCCCCTTAGTGTGCTTCTTTCTCAACAGGCTTTGCTGTAGTGGCCCAGGCAGCTGCCAGTGGGCTGGAGGAGATGGGCAGGGATTGTGCGTGCTGTACCATCCACATTTTACACCCAGTGGATGTTTGTGTTGTCGTTGTATCATAGGGCTCGGTCGATACCTCTGCAAAACAAGGGTGGACTCCAAACAGCCTTGTTTTATTGTCCTTTTGATTAGATAATTAAGGTGACACCCACATACTGTTCCAAGGTGTTTGCAGGTTCTGTGATAACGCTAGTGCAAAGGGTGAATGACTGATTCATATGAGATATTTTGCTATTTTTGTCCCTCATGAATAAAATATGTCTGTGTCTACTGGGTATAGTGAATTTAGTCATTTCTTCATTCCAACCTTTACTACGCACAAACACACAAACAAACACACACACACACACACACACACACACACACACACACACACACACACACACACACACACACACACACACACACACACACACACACACACACACACACACACACACACACACACACACACACACACACACACACACACACTTAATGAAATGTCAGTCTGTACATAGCTCATATTTTGTCCCATTTCTGTCAACCAAAACATTGCAAACCATGATTAAGGATAGATGATGCAATCTACACACACATTGTGAGCTCAGCGGTGAAACCCATAAGTGCACCGTATTGACTCATATATTGTATTGTGCTGAAGTGGATTGCAGTACTCAGTATATGGGGGCCTGGGGCTGCAGTATGTCTGGGGCCAGAATAGTACAGAGCACTATCGACCTTATCCTGCTGAGCATGTCACTGTGGCCCGATGCTTTCTGTTGCTTCACATCCCTCTAAAAACATAGTGACCTTATATCCCCTCTCTCTCACAACCTCTCTATTCCTATTCCCCATACCTTTACTCTATTCCTATTCCCCATACCTTTACTCTATTCCCATTCCACATACCTTTACTCTATTAGTATTCCCCATACCTTTACTCTATTCCTATTCCCCATACCTTTACTCTATTAGTATTACCCATACCTTTACTCTATTCCTATTCCCCATACCTTTACTCTATTAGTATTCCCCATACCTTTACTCTATTCCTATTCCCCATACCTTTACTCTATTAGTATTCCCAAAACCCTAGCTCTATTCCTATTCCCCTTACCCTAGCTCTATTAGTATTCCCCATACCCTCGCTCTATTCCTATTCCCCATACCCTAGCTCTATTAGTATTCCCCATACCCACTCTCTATTAGTATTCCCAATACCATCGCTCTATTAGTAGTCCCCAAACCCTCACTCTATTAGTATTCCCCAAACCCTCGCTCTATTAGTATTCCCCATACCCTCGCTCTATTAGTATTCCCCATACCCTTGCTCTATTAGTATTCCCCATACCCTCGCTCTATTGGTATTCCCCATACCCTTGCTCTATTAGTATTCCCCATACCCTCGCTCTATTGGTATTCCCCATACCCTCGCTCTATTCCTACTTCCCATACCCTCGCTCTATTAGTATACCCCATACCCTCGCTCTATTAGTATTCCCCATACCCTAGCTTTATTAGTATTCCCCATACCCTCGCTCTATTAGTATTCCCCAAACCCTAGCTCTATTCCTATTCCCCTTAGCCTCGCTCTATTCCTATTTCTCATACACTAGCTGTATTTCAATTCCCCATACAATCTCTCAAAACCTATTCCACATACCCTCTCTATTCCTATTCCCCATACCATCTCTCTATTCCTATTTATCATACACTCTCTCCATTCTTTATCCCCATACCCTCTCTCGATCTCTATTCCCCATACCCTCTCTATTCCTATTCACCATACTGTCTCTCTATCTCTATTCCCCATACCCTCTCTATTCCTATTCCCCATACCTTCTCTATTCCTATTCCCTCGCTCTAGCCCTATTCCCCATACCTTTCTCTATTCCTATTCCCCATACCCTCTCTGTATTCATATTCCCCAACCCTGTCTGTATTCCTATTCCCCATACCCTCTCTCTATTCCTATTCTCCGTACCCTCTATTCCTATTCCCCACAACGTCTCTCTATTCCTATTTCTCAAACCCTCTCTATTCCTACTTCTCAAACCCTCTCTCTATTCCAATTCCCCATAACCTCTCTCTATCGCTATTCCCCATACCCTCTCTGTATTCCTATTCCCCAAACCCTCTCTCTATTCCTATTTCTCAAACCCTCTCTATTCCTATTTCTCATACCCTCTCTCTATTTCAATTCCCCATAACCTCTCTCTCTCTCTATTCCTACTTCTCATACTGCAGTGTGAGTTTTTATATGCTCTTAATTACCCCCCCCCCCCCCACCCTCTCTCTGTCTCTCTCACTCATGCAACCTGTCCCCATAACCTCTGTTGCATCTCTCCCTTCCCTCCTCCCTCCTCCTCCAGCAGAGTTGTGTAATAATAATAGCACCCGTTTGATTGGGGATCTAGCCACAGACTCCTCTGGCCAGTCTAACCACAGACTCCTCTGAACAGTCTAACCACAGACTCCTCTGAACAGTCTAACCACAGACTCCTCTGGCCAGTCTAACCACAGACTCCTCTGGCCAGTCTAACCACATACTCTGCTGGACAGTCTAACCACAGACTCCTCTGGACAGTCTAGCTACCATTGATTCTCTGTTAGTCATTTGACCCTATCATCATCAATGTAAGTTAACACACTGTCATTACATGCCATAGAGGCTTCCATAACTGATGTTAACTATAGGAATTTACACCACATGGTTCCTTACATATACCGGTGTTAATGAGTGGGTTAATTAGGAACAATCAATAGATCTAAGTTGTCTCCACAACACCACTTCACAGATTGCAAAAAAATATTTTCAAGGTTACTTGAAAAAATACATTTTTTTTCTCTAGACATATTTGATGTTAGTTTGAAAGAACAATGTCCTCCCAAACCTCTCTACAGCACCCTGAGCACACAGAGAATGAACAACGTTAAGTGAACTCTAAGCCCCTGAAAATGCTTAAGGTTTTTTCTCCATTACACAAAAAAGGAACCAACTCATTCCCACGATGTTGGCCGAGAACACTGATGCAGAGCACCATCTACTGGCGTATTGGTGAACTGCCATCCACCATATAAAACGTGAACAACGTTTAATCAAATACTGTCCAGAGGAGTCGGTGGTTAGACTGGCCAGAGGAGTCTGTGGTTAGACTGGCCAGAAGAGTCTGTGGTTAGACTGGCCAGAGGAGTCTGTGGTTAGACTGGCCAGAGGAGTCAGTGGTTAGACTGTTCAGAAGAGTCTGTGATTTGACTGGCCAGAAGAGTCTGTGGTTAGACTGGCCAGAGGAGTCAGTGGTTAGACTGGCCAGAGGAGTCTGTGGTTAGACTGGCCAGAGGAGTCTGTGGTTAGACTGGCCAGAGGAGTCTGTGGTTAGACTGTTCAGAAGAGTCTGTGGTTAGACTGTTCAGAAGAGTCTGTGGTTAGACTGTCCAGAGGAGTCTGTGGTTAGACTGTTCAGAAGAGTCTGTGATTTGACTGGCCAGAGGAGTCTGTGGTGCTCTGAAATAGATCACAACATTGCATTTTCTACTCTCAGCTGTTCTATTGAAGGCAAATGTCACAAAACTAGAAACTGAATTTCCAGAAGATATTTCTGAAGGAATGTGTATTTATGGTAGTGAAATAAGTGTGTGTGTGTGTGTGTGTGTGTGTGTGTTCAGCTGCTGAAATAAAGTGAGTCTTTGTTATAAAGGTGAGGGACGAGGAAATATCACAGATAGTACCTTTAACATGTTAGTTTGAAGACACACACATTACAGCTGAAGTCGGAAGTTTACATACACCTTAGCCAAATACATTTAAACTTAGTTTTTCACAATTCCTGTCCTTAAATCCCAGTAAGAATTCCCTGTCTTAGGTGAGTTAGGATCACTTTATTTTAAGAATGTGAAATGGCAGAATAATAGTAGAGAGAATGATTTATTTAAGCTTTTATTTCTTTCATCACATTCCCAGTGGGTCAGAAGTTTACATACACTCAATTAGTATTTGGTAGCATTGCCTTTACATTTTTTTAATTGGGTCAAACGTTTCAGGCAGCCTTCCACAAGCTGGGTGAATTTTGGCCCATTCCTCCTGACAGAGCTGGTGCAACTGAGTGAGGTTTGTAGGCCTCCTTGCTAGCACACTTTTTCAGTTCTGCCCACAAATGTTCTATGGGATTGAGGTCAGGGCTTGTGATGGCCATTCCAATACCTTGACTTTGTTTTCCTTAAGCCATTTTGCCACAACTTTGGAAGTATGCTTGGGGTCATTGTCCATTTAGAAGACCCATTTGCGACCAAGCTTGAACTTCCTGACTGATGTCTTGAAATGTTGCTTCAATATATACACATCATTTTCCTCCCTCATGATGCCATCTATTTTGTGACGTGTAGGAGTCCCTCCTGCAGAAAAGCACCCCCACAACATGATGCTGCCACCCCCGTGCTTCACGGTTGGGATGGTGTTCTTCGGCTTGCAAGCCTCCCCTTTTTCCTCCAAACAAAATGATGGTCAGTAAGGCCAAACAGTTCTATTTTTGTTTCATCAGACCAGAGGACATTTCTCCAAAAAGTACAATCTATAGACACTAGAGATCCTGGTTAGAGTCCAGGCTCTGTCGCAGCCGGCCGTGACCGGGAGACCCATGGGGTGGCGCACAATTGGCCCAGCGTCGTCCGGGTTAGGGGAGAGCCGGGAAGTCCTTGTCCCATCACGTTGGCAGGGATGTCCTTGTCCCATCGCACTCTAGCGACTCCTGTGGCGGGCCAGCGCATGCTCGCTGACACGGTCGCTAGGTGTATAGTGTTTCCTCCAACACATCGGTGCGGCTGGCTTCCGGGTTAAGCGGGCATTGTCAAGAAGCAGTGCAGCTTGGCTGGACGCACGGCTCTCGACCTTCGCCTCTCCCGAGTCCGTACGGGAGTTGCAGCAATGGGACAAGACTGTAACTACCGATTGGATACCACAAAATTAGGGAGAAAAAGGCATAATAAAAAAATTGTATAAATAAAAGAATTCCCACCGAGTGGGTTAACCCTATTGGCGCGATGAGTAGTGTTTGCCATTGTGCCAGCGACCCAGGTTCTCTTCCCTGCCCCGCCGTTCGCAACAATTTGCTACAAGCGCAGTTCGCTGCAAGCACACTACAATTAAGAAACACAAAGAACAAACAAATTAAAGAAGATAAAGACAGTTATCTACAATAAATATTTATTGTCAAGTTGATTCATAGTTACAGTACATTTATACAGTGATGCTGTACAATAATAATATTCAAGACTTACTAAGTCAAAGGAGTGTTACATTTCCAAACTGAATGCTGAACGACCCACATTACCATACACATTGTAAATATTTGCAACAATGCTATACTGAGACACCTGAGGCATTGTGCTGCTGTCAGCAACCCTACGTCTTTACAGAATAGCCTACTCCCTTTATTTTAAATCTGTAAAACAGATTTATACACACTCATCTATAGTTTCATGGTCCGTTACTGGTCCATTACTCACACGCACACACACCAATACTCAACACAGAGGAAATATGTCAGCATAAGCCAGAATGTGATCAGTCAAAATATACAAGGTCACATTGCACTACAAACCATCTTTCTCCTCTTATATCGTAAGATGCCTCACTTTTTCTTTCGCGCATTGTTGACTACAAAGTGCAGTCATGATATGTAGGAAACTACTTGATAGAGACAACATTCTTCTATCTGACCTCTGGACCAAAGTTAATATCCATGGGAGAGACGCTGTAGACATACATACTGTATCATGTCCTCTAGTTTGGTCATAGTAGATGGAGATGGGTCACAGCCCTAGTTTGCTTCTGAGTTAACCTTCATAGGCTTTCCGTCTCTCTGTAGACTATTGATCTGGTGGAATTAGATGCTGCATGGTCTATCAGGCAGACGTTTCTTGCTGTAGGCTTCTCTTTTGTCACACACTCCCCAACAGAGATACTGCTGAGCTGACACACTCCGTTCACATGTCAACCTCACACACTCACACACATCTCCCATGGTGCGTGCTACTGCTGTTAGACCTGTGTGTAGCGGATGATCTCACTCAGGTCATAGCCCGTCACAGCGAAGGCGTAGCCATCCCCGTCGCAGAACTTAGCCCCGCAGATCTGGGTGTCTGTCACACACTCGTTATACATGTGCACGATCTGGAGGGAGAGAGAGGGAGGGAGGCCGTCAATGTCTGTCCGTCCGTGTGTGCGTGGTGTAGTGAGGTCGCTCCCTGGTATGGTTTGAGAGGTTACCTCCACACTGTTAGTCTCTGGGGTCATGGTCAGATGCCACACTCTAACCAGAGAGTCCTCAGCAGCAGACAGAAGCTTGGAGCACCAACACACAGACAGACAGACAGACAGACAGGGAAAATGATCCATTAGCATCAGAATTCACTCCCGTACATTTCGATGTTTAGCCTTTCTACATGGATCTCTAGTAGCTTGCTTTAAAATCAGTTTGCATACAACTGGTGATAAACACAGTCCTTTGTCTGGAGATAGTCATACGGAAATTGCCAATCCCTCCCAGTGCCCCATCCTGACAGCATCTGGTGTTGACCTCACCAGGCCAGAGAAGGGGGCGATGTCCAAGGAGTAGATCCAGCGCGCGTGGGCGTTGACCTCTGCGTGGACGATCCCTGTCACGGCCTCGTAGAGACGGATCTGCCCTGTGCCATAGCCTGCCACCACGGTTCCCTTCCACAGCTTCACTGAGGAGCAGCTCATACTGGTACAAGAAGAGGGCAGAGGCGTTGAGGTTAGTGGTAGCATTTTCACAGATGCCAGGCCAATGGCAAGAGGAACTCATAACTACAAGGCCTCTATGGCCCTATCTGAAGAAGGGAGTTCAAATGTGGTTAAAAGATCCTGTTAGTAACTCACTCACTCGAAACCAGGGATCTTGTTGAGCAGCTGGAAGTCATCTCCTGACTTCCACACACAGAGATTGCCAGAGTCGTCAGCACTCACCATGTCTGCTATGCACTCCTGGCGGAGGGAGAGCATCAAGGACAGGGTCAATATCTAAAGCTGTGATTGATGCATATTGATAGACAACTACACCTTCATCTGTCTGTCGGTTCTACATGGTTACGGTTATTATCAAACATAACACTTGGCCCCAGATGGATAATGCTTTTCCTAGATTAACAACAGACACATACACATGGTGTGTGTGCATAGTACCAGGCTACCGGAACATTCTGAGGCCAAATCCGTGATGGACTCCTTGTGCTCCTCCAGCATCTCCGAGAGGGTGATGTTACTGCCTTTAATGGGGACGTCAAACACCAGCATAGAGCCAGAGGAGATGCCTGCAGAGAGAGAGAGAGAGAGAGAGAGAGAGAGAGAGAGAGAGAGAGAGAGAGAGAGAGAGAGAGAGAGAGAGAGAGAGAGAGAGAGAGAGAGAGAGAGAGAGAGAGAGAGAGAGAGATGAAATTGGCTGGGTTTTTGTCAACATCCTGTCAGTTGTGAAGTGATTGCAGGAGAGAGAGAGAGAGGCCTAGCTTGCCGTGCTCATTCTGTACTTACCCACACAGATGTATTTTTCCCGCACTGCTGCAATCCCTCGAGCAAACACTGCCTGAGCTGTGGGTACAGATCAGGATATATCATCAGCACGGTCCTCTGAGCTCACACACTCAACCTACAGTACACCAAACTCCTCTCCATGGTAGACACCCCTCCATGGCAAAGACACCCCTTCATGGCAAAGACACCCCTCCATGGCAAAGACACCCCTCCATGACAAAGACACCTCTCCATGACAAAGACACCCATCCATGGTAAAGATGGCCACCAGACAATCACACAGCAGAGAAGGACACAGCAGAAAAAGGACTCTTGAAGCAAAGCTTCTGTAGCTGTTACTGGGTAGAGATAAAGGAGCAGCTCATTCATATCCAAAGTCAGAGTCTCTCTTGGGTTTGTAGGCACTGGTAAGGGTTAGAGGAGACTCAGTATTTGTATATGGGGCAGAAGTTACCTGTTTGGGTCTCAGGCGTGTCCAGTGCATGCCAGTATACCATTATGGATCCATCCGACTCATACATCTGGAACACAGACACACCTGTCAAGACCTGACCAACAGGCGGACACCATTGTATAAGGCCACACACATGTCACAGGAGAATGCTGAGGGGAGGACGGCTCATAATAATAATGTCTGGAACGGAGCAAATGGAATGGCATCAAACACATAGAAACCATGTGTTTGATGTATTTGATACCATTCCACTCCAGCCATTACCACGAGCCATCCTTCCAAATTTAGGTAACACCAACCTCCTGTGACACATGCACACAATCCACTCACCTGGATGCCTTTCTGAGAGGTGAGAACCAGGATGTCACGAGATGGGAGGACACACCAGGCTGCCTGAAAGGAGAGACAGCAAGTTTCCCCTTCAACAAAAGATCAAATACTGTACCAACTCATGTCCATCTACTATGGACATTAAAGAAGGAAGTAGACCCATATCATTCATGATCCACTGACACCCTCTTGGTCAGCGCTAATAACACTCTACCTGCATGATGAGGGAGGAGCTGGTAGCTACGTTGGCCTCTTTGGACTGCAGCTGGCGGTGGGAGTAGTTGAGTCCGTCCCAAGAAGCACTGACCATATTGACCATGTTGGCGTGTACCACTGTGAAATAGGTCAGGCTCCGCGGGGCTATGCGCAGCACGCTCAGGTTGTTGTATAGCGCAGACGCACTGCTTTTCATCTGAATGCTCTTCTCTTTGTGGTACATCTTTCAATCGTATCAATTCAATTGGTTAAATAGGGATGGTGCAAATAGTGTACTTAATGATGACAATTCTGGGGAACAATGAGAAATGCGTCTGGTTAGTATTGCAGTGTGTGTCAGTATGTCGCTGTGTCTCTGAGTTGGGTGAGATGTGGGAAAAGAGGCAGTGTAAAATATGTCATACACAAGAACACAATGTTGCCCAACGTGAAGATGATCATTCTCACTATGAGCAAGTTCAGCGAACATGCTGACCTACTAGCCAGCTAACGTTAGTCATCCAAATTATTTTTGACCATGCCACACTGGGCACTTGAATCAAGCTAGCTGTATAGCTAATCAGCTTGCCATGCACTCCTATGAATTGGAAGACGTTAGAAGCCATCTAGTTATCAGTCTAGCCATTGCCGGCTAAGTTAACTAACGGATACGTTACATCAATTAGGAACTAAGAAAGTTAGCTCAATGCAATTCAGCAAACATACAAAAGTCAGCTAAAGTTGCCTTTAAGTCTATTCATCTTTCTTACGGTAGCTAGCTAACGTTGGCTAGCTCCTGCTAGCAAGCCTGAGCTTGGAGGCAAGTATTGTTGAACAGAATACCGTATTGTGAACTAACGTTAGCTTCTATCATATATTCTGCTATTCGCTAGATAAATACAGTTAGCAATATTCTATGTTACGTTATTCATTCATCAACAAGTCCTAAATAGATTGCATTTCATTAGCAAGGAGGAGATTACCATTGCGCGTCCTTTGCAGCCATAGTGACAGCTCCACCTTTGCGTGAAACGTCATACGTCCTGTGTACACAAAAAAAAGTAGTGGCGTTTTCAGTTGCCAAGCAATCCTGTCTTTCGGGTTGGAAAAAAGTTGGGCAACGAGAGAAGTCTTCTTGTTCTTCTCCCATCAGATTTAAGACAAAGATTTTCAGCCTGCTCTTTGTTTAAGGTACCTAAGTATTGTTATCTAGATTAACAAGCAAACTTGTTATGTTTGTTGATGCATTGCTTCACTTGGCTAGGTTGTTCAATCCCTGTAGGCAGCTTCAAAGATTTTTCACTTCTTGTCCAATACATGGCGGTGAGGGCTGTGTTGTTGTTGCCCACAGCAGACAGTTTGGTGTGTTTCAAGAAAGTGACAACTCTCTCCAGTAAAAAACCCACCAAGTAGGCATATTGTAACTCCATCCATCAAACATAAATGTACAAATTAATCTAGTACTTTTGAAGGGAGTGAGAGTAGAAAAGGACAAGATTCTGAACCAGAATTATAACTAAAAGTTATTGCTTTGAATGACTGCACATTTAATAGTATCATCTACATCTTTTTTTTCACTCGCGCAATTCTAATCTAACCAAAATAAGAAACGTCCCTTTTTCAGGACCCTGTCTTTCAAAGATAATTCGTAAAAATCTAAATAACTTCCCAGATCTTCATTGTAAAGGGGTTAAATACTGTTTCCCATGCTTGTTCAATGAACCATAAACAATTAATGAACATGCACCTGTGGAACGGTCGTTAAGACACTAACAGTTTACAGACGGTATGCAATTCACGTCACAGTTTATGAAAACTTAGGACACTAAAGAGGCCTTTCTAATGACTCTGAAACACACCAAAAGAAAGATACCCAGGGTCCCTGTGTTATTACACGCAGACCACGTGTAATAACACCTGCACAGGATCGGTACATCCGAACATCACACCTGCGGGACAGGTACAGGATGGCAACAACAACTGCCCGAGTTACACCAGGAATGCACAATCCCTCCATCAGTGCTCAGACTGTCCGCAATAGGCTGAGAGAGGCTGGACTGAGGGCTTGTAGGCCTGTTGTAAGGCAGGTCCTCACCAGACATCACCGGCAACAACGTCGCCTATGGGCACAAACCCACTGTCTCTGGACCAGACAGGACTGGCAAAAAGTGCTCTTCACTGACGAGTCTCGGTTTTGTCTTACCAGGAGTGATGGTCGGATTCGCGTTTATCGACGAAGGAATGAGCGTTACACCGAGGCCTGTACTCTGGAGCAGGATCGATTTGGAGGTGGAGGGTCCGTCATGGTCTGGGGCGGTGTGTCACGGCATCATCGGACTGAGCTTGTCGTCATTGCAGGCAATCTCAACGCTGTGCGTTACAGGGAAGACATCCTCCCTCATGTGGTACCCTTCCTACAAGCTCATCCTGACATGACCCTCCAGCATGACAATGCCACCAGCCATACTGCTGGTTCTGTGCGTGATTTCCTGCAAGACAGGAATGTCAGTGTTCTGCCATGGCCAGCGAAGAGCCCGGATCTCAATCCCATTGAGCACGTCTGGGACCTGTTGGATTGGAGGGTGAGGGCTTGGGTCATTCCCCCCCAGAAATGATCGAGAACTTGCAGGTGCCTTGGTGGAAGAGTGGGATAACATCTCACAGCAAGAACTGGCAAATCTGGTGCAGTCCACGAGGAGGAGATGCACTGCGGTACTTAATGCAGCTGGTGGCCACACCAGAAACTGACTGTTACTTTTGATTTTGACCCCCCCTTTGTTCAGGGACACATTATTCCATTTCTGTTAGTCACATGTCTGTGGAACTTGTTCAGTTTATGTCTCAGTTGTTGAATCTTGTTAGGTTCATACAAATATTTACACATGTTAAGTTTGCTAAAAAATAAACACAGTTGACAGTGAGATTACTTTCTCTTTTCTAGTACAGTCCTAATTCCTCTTTTTGTGGCTTATGTGTTAACTCAGGCTCCGGGCAAAGATGTCCCGCGCTGCATCAAAGTCCCGTGCTGAGAAGGGGCGCACCAACTCTGCTCCTGCACCCCCCCCTCCTCCTTCCCAGAGTCCAGATGTGGTGGACATTGTCCCGGGCCGCCTGACAGAGTCTAACTGGGTGTCCATGCTAGTGCAGGAGGAAGGAGAGGAGGTGGTGGTGGAGGTCCTGTATGAATTCATGAACCATATCATGGAGAAGTGTTACACTGTGTACCTCCAGAGACAGGTGAGGCCTTACGTTCACAGTTGGACACTACCTTTGTCAGACAATAGTCTGATACATTCACTGTGCAGAGATGACATTCTGATTTTGTTTCAAACAAATATTAATAAATGTACTGTAGCCAATGAAGAATCGTTCAGTTTACGCGGCTCATCAGTTTAATGTGAGCAATATACAGTGCATTCGGAAAGTATTCAGACACCTTCCATTTGTCCACATTATGTTACAGTTTTTTTCTAAAATGGATTGAATAAAAATAAATGTTCATCAATCTACATACCATACCCCATAATGACAAAGCAAAAACAGGTTTTTAGAAATGTTTACAAATTTATCAAAACTGAAATACCTCATTTACATAAGTATTCAGACCTTTTGCTATGCGACTCGAAATTGAGCTCGGGTGCATCCTGTTTCCATTGAGATGTTTCTACAACTTGACTGGAGTCGACTTGGTAAATTAAATTGTTTGAACATGATTTGGAAAGGCACACACCTGTCTATATAAGGTCCCACAGTTGACAGTGCATGTCAGAGCAAAAACCAAGCCATGAGGTCGAAGGAATAGTCCATAGAGCTCAGAGACAGGATTGTGTCGAGGGCACAGATGTGGGGAAGGGTACCAACATATGTCTGCAGCATTGAAGGTCCCCAAGAACACAGTGGTCTCCATTATTCTTAAATGGAAGAAGTTTTGAACCACCAAGGCTCATCCTAGAGCTGGCCGCCCGGCCAAGCTGAGCAATCAGAGGAGAAGGGCCTTGGTCAGGGAGGTGACCAAGAACCCGATGGGGCTCTTTCAGAGTGACCAGAGTTCCTCTGTGAAGATGGCATAACCTTCCAGAAGGACAACCATCTCTGCAGCACTCCACCAATCAGACTTTTATGGTAGTGGCCAGACGGAAGCCACTCCTCAGTAAAAGGCACATGACAGCCCACTTGGAGTTTGCCAAAAGACACCTAAAGGATTCTCAGACCATGAGTAACAAGATTATCTGGTCTGCTGAAACCAAGATTGAACTCTTTGGCCTGAATACCAAGCTTTACGTCTGGAAGAAACCTGGCACCATCCCTACGGTGAAGCATGGTGGTGGCAGCATCATGCTGTGGGGATGTTTTTCAGCGGCAGGGACTGGTAGATGAACAGAGCAAAGTACAGAGAGATCCTTGATGAAAACCTGCTCCAGAGCACTCAGGAACTCTGACTGGTGCGAAGGTTCACCTTCAAACAGGACAACGACCCTAAGCACACGGCTAAGACAACGCAGGAGTGGCTTCGGGACAAGTCTCTGAATGTCCTTGAGTAGCCCAGCCAGAACCTGGACTTCAACCTGATCGAACATCTCTGGAGAGACCTAAAAATAGCTGTGTGGCGATGCTCCCCATCCAACCTGACAGAGCTTGAGAGGATCTGTAGAGAAGAATGGGAGAAACTCCCCAAATAAAAGTGTGCCAAGCTTGTAGCGTCATAGCCAAGAAGGCTGTAATCGCGGCTAAAGGTGCTTAAACAAAGTACTGAGTGAAGGGTCCGAATACTTATGTAAATGTGATATTTCTGTTTTTTTTATTTCTAAAAACCAGTTTTTGCTTTGGTATTGTCTGTAGTTTGATGAGGGAAAAACACAATTTAATCAGTTTTAAAATAGGCTGTAATGTAACAAAGTGTGGAAAATGTCAAGGGGCCTGAATACTTTCTGAATGCACTGTATATACTATTGATTTAATCTATTCCCTTTACAATAACTGCCTTCCTTTGCTCAGAGGATCAAATGCACATGTTTCAATCTGGCTGGTGACCAATTTCCCTTTACTATTCTCTCACCAATAATGCTGCAATTTTTTTGCGGGACTGACAATGAAATGTCTCCTCTCTAGCCAGAGTTATTCACAACGTCTTGGGCCCGAGATTCTTTGGTGCAGATTCTGGAGTGGCAGTTCCTGGTCCAGGATGAGGGGGAGGGGCCAGACAGTGCCCCCTCCTGGGAAGAAGATTCAGAGCCCCTGCCGTCAACTACAGACTCCTGGGCACAAGGCTGTGTGCTGGTTCTGCAAGCCAAGCCAACAAAATACCCTTCTCCCCTACAGGTAACTCTGAACAATACTCCATCGAGCTGCATTGTGTTTCCACTCTAACAAGTCTACCTGGAAATAACCCAAAATGTCCAGGATATATCTAGCAGTAAATATGTAGTAGTAAAGGAAGTAGAAATAGTAAAATAAGAACTCCATGAAGTATATTGTTTGAAGCTAGTTGCTTGCTTACCGGTGAGTGGCCGGTGTAAAGCTAATACTGTAAAGCTAATCATTTAATCATAATAATGTAATCTAACACATCTCTGGTGTTTTCCTCCAGAGGTCCACTCCGGTTGGTGAGGTGGCTGGACGGACAGGTCATAGGGCCCATCACAAGACTCACACAGTGAGCCAGCTTAGTTCCTCTCCCAAGCATTCCAGAGAAGACAGAAAAGCCAGAGAGCCACCAGGTTTTAGGGGTTTCAAACTATCCCCTGCCCCCCCACCCATAACTGAGGGAGGGACCTGGAGGCAGCATCACTCATCACCCACCACTCCTACAGAGGACTACCTGCAGTCTCCAAGGCATTCTCTGAACAGCTCAGTGACTGAGGTAGAAAAGTATGTAGAGACATGCCCAAACATCTCTGTACAAAGTGCTAAGCTCTGTCCTCAGCGTGGAGGCTTCCCAGCCATGCCGAGACTGGATCTTACCCGTCTTCCACGCCATCGTGTCTGGCCCCAATATGAAGTGCTGGATGCCAGTCCATCAAAGCGCCATCCATTGAGAACCGGAGGTCCACTGGCAGCAGGGCAGAATCTTGAGAAACAACACACCACACAGACAAAGGCAATGAAACCCTTGACCAACTACAAAGGCCCATCCATGGCCCAGAGGAGAAATGCCCTGACTGGGGCAGTCTGTCTGACCATTAAAAGGAGGAGTATTCCGCATGGGGGCAACAGTGAGGGGATTGTACCCTTCTCTGGCAGCCTGATGCTGGATAGCATGGAGCTGGCCCCTGGGGTCACTCTCAAAGGCCCCCAGGGGACCCGTTTCAGCCCCCTCAAAGGATGCCCAGCCCAGCCAGAGCACAGTGCAGAGCTGAGGCCCATACAGAACAATCTGCCTGTGCCACTGTTTCCCCTGGAGCAGCTGACGGCCGGACCAGACCCTCAGGTCAACACACTGATTTGACACCAACTTGGCCATAACTCAAGAACTTTGGGAAGGTCAATTACTTTAGACAAAATAATGGGATCCATTTCATGACAATAACTTTAAGAATGAAAGAAATATACAAATTGTTGAGATTAAATAACGTTTAAAAAAGTTTTTATTTTAAAATGTGTAATTTTCCAGCGATTTCTACATACAATGAAACTAGAAATTTGAGTTAACTTCACTTTTCCCAGCTAATCAGATATTTGATGCTCCATGGTGGAGCAGTAGGCCATATGTGGGCTTTTAGACTGAGGTAGAAAGGCATTTTTTTCAATGGTATGAGTAAATTAAAAAAGATGGCACGGTGTCGTATATATAATATACATTGTATTGCTCGGATTGCCATAAATTGACAGTATTTTTTGCAAATCAAGTTTATCTTCGTGTGCGCCCTCTGCTGCTAGAAACCTAGTACTGCAATGGCGACAACACGTGACTAATGCGGAACAACAACAAACGTGAAAATTGAGTTTGTTGCAGTCAAGAAGCCCTTGTCGAAATTATGGCTGATGAGTAGAGAAGTCTTGTGACTTCTCTGAATAAATGCCTCTCGTCAGTACCAAGTCAAGCAGCAGGAGTTAATGTCGTAATAATTATAAATGTTTATATTGATGTACGCGATGTATGGAACATGGTTAGTTCTCCTTATACTTTCCCAAACTCATGGATATTGTATGTGCCAAAATCGTACCACAAACTTCAGACCCAACATTGTGATGGTGATGTCCGATGCATTTGTAAGTACTGCCACTTTGACATTTTGTAAATATTTTTGATTCGTTTTACACAACATTCTCATGAGATTGTGTGGATTATATTTAAATGTTACTTTCCTGATGAGTGATAAGTTGTTTCCACCAGTGAGTTTTAACAAGAATTTAAGCTTTCTGCCAATATCAGATATGTCTATATCCTGGGAATTGTTTTTGTTACTTACAATCTCATGCTAATCACATTAGCCTACGTTAGTTCAACCGTCCCGGGGAGTTATAATATCCCTAGTTAATTTATCACTGCTCTGATAAGGTTGGAGGGTGGGATGCTTTCAGGTATCTAATCAGTCATGGATCAGTTATTATTAATAGAGACATAGTAGATGCTCTGTTACTACCTCAAAGAAGGGAGAAAGAATTAGGGAGGATGTTTTTTTTTAAAGGTATTCAAACTCTTTATTTCCCTCTTGCTGAAGGATGGGCGGCTGACCTTTGACCCTGGGAGTAGGGTGGTCCAGTTACCATACTTAAACTATCTCCGGGAGCTAGGCACTGTCTTCCTCAATGCCTACACCAATTCTCCAATCTGTTGCCCCTCAAGAGCAGGTAAGATGTTAGTGTGCATTTGTATGGAAGACCTCAAGGCAACAGCAGATCATTGGTCAATAATGTGGGCTATGTTACGATCCATTCACAACATGCATAACAAGAAGTTGAATTGCATAATGCTGGTGGATGACAATGATTCCAATAGTTTGTGAGTAACAGACCTGTTCAGTACAAAGGAATAGAATGTAACCAGCTAAAATTGTATTCAAACTCAAACAATACTACAACTGCATTTCAATCGAATGGCCACCATAGGTCCATGGATTGAAACATTTCATGGTCTGTTGTATGTTGTTTATTTTTCTCAGCTATGTGGAGTGGTCGCTTTGCCCATTTAACTGAGTCCTGGAATAATTATAAGTGCCTGGACCCCAATGCCACAACGTGGATGGACATGCTCCAACAGAATGGCTATAACACCTTGAGTGTTGGGAAGCTGGACTATACTTCAGGAAGCCACTCTGTCAGGTGGGCGGGCACTGCAGTGAGCCATGAATGCCAAACATACCCTCGTAAAACTGACTATCCCACCGATCGTTGACTTTCGGCGATGTCGTTTACAAAATAGCCTCCAAAATAGCGCTCCAGCAGGTATATTTCACTGGTCATCCCCAAAGCCAACACCTCCTTTGGCAGCCTTTCCTTCCAGTTCTCTGCTGCCAATGACTGTAACGAATTGCAAAAATCACTGAAGCTGGAGATTTACAACTCTCTCACTAACTTTAAGCATTATCTGTCAGAGCAGCTTACTGTACCTGTACACAGCCCATCTGTAAATAGCCCACCCAACTACCTCATCCATATATTGTTATTTATTTTTTTGCTCTTTTGCATCCCAGTATCTATTTGCACATCATCATCAGCACATCTATCACTCCAGTGTTAATGCTAAATTGTAATTATTTCGCCACTATGGCCTATTTATTGCCTTACCTCCCTAACATTACTACATTTGCACACACTGTACTTAGCTTTTTCTATTGTGTTATTGACTGTACGTTTGTTTATCCCATGTATAACTCTGTGTTGTTGTTTTTGTCGCACTGCTTTGCTTTATCTTGGCCAGGTCGCAGTTGTAAATGAGAACTTGTTCTCAACTGGCCTACCTGGTTAAACAAAGAAAATTAAATATTATAACAGAACTGACAGCATAATTTTACAGGAAACAGTGAGCTCACTTAAAGTAGCCAGTCTTGTAATGCTAAGAGATGCAGAGACTTTATGTGTAGATAGATAGGCTCGTGCATGGAAATGTTCTATTCAGTCTCATTTTCCACAAATGTGAACAGTCCCTATGATTTCTGACTCATGTCTTTATTTAGGCCTATGTTTTTTCCTCGTGTCTCGTTTGGTGATGTTTTTATGATGTGTGTATTTCCACTCCAGTAATCGTGTGGAGGCATGGACGCGAGATGTGCCTTTCCTTCTGCGGCAAGAGGGCCGGCCGGTGACAGACCTGGTTGGGGACGCGTCCACAACGAGAGTTATGACCAAGGACTGGAGAACCACGGACATTACCACCCAGTGGATCCGCCACAAAGCTGCAGGTCTCTCCCAGCCTTTCGCCCTCTACCTGGGCCTGAACCTGCCACACCCCTACGTCACAGACTCCTTGGGGCCCAATGCTGGGGGGTCCACCTTCCGCACCTCTCCTTACTGGCTCGAAAAGGCAAGTTCTCTTCAGGCCATTCCATAAGTATTACTACTAGTTCCTATTTACAATTTTAAAGCAGTCATGTGTCATGTTAGCAGTCTAGCTTTGTTTTAACTGTGCTAACCAAATGTTGATACATCTTCAGAAGCAGTCGACTTTACTCTAGATGCAGCACTCTAGATTCCCATCTGCAGTCTGCGCTTGTGTTCCATTTCGCAGCATGTGTAATAAGGAGCTGCTGTCCACACACAGGTGATGCCTGAATTAATCTCTGTTCCAAAATGGCTGCCATTGTCTGACATGCACCCTGTGGACTACTACTCCACCTTCACCAAGAACTGCAGTGGGAACTTCACAGAGCAGGAGGTCAGAAAGATACGGGCCTTCTACTACGCTATGTGTGCCGAAACAGATGCCATGCTGGGTTAGTGGTGCCTTAATTGTTTGTGTCTGGAATTTCATGGTTGGCCAAATGTGAACATCCGTACAATGTTTTACAGTGTTGCAGAATGTGGTGTTCAGCAATGGACAGTTTAGCAGTTACTGGTGTTATACTGGTTTATTGCAGATGTATTGCTGGTGGTAGTAAAACATCTAGCCACGTGCCAGCCAGGCAGCCGCCAACCATAGGATGTTCTGCAACCTTGTGCAACTCAATCAGTTTTCATACATTGATTAGGTCTACAACATTCTTGCAAAAAAAACTTGTTTGGAAGTTGAATAAGTAGTCCCTTACATTACCCGCTTCTACTACTCCTTGAATGTAATCCCAACAGACACTCATTCTGTGGCGGTCCGTGCTATCTGGGATACTTAGGATGTCCCTACTCCATTTGATGTTGATATTTTAAAATAGTTAAAGTTAGGTAAGGGTTCAGGGTAGGGATGTTCGAAGGATCCCGGAGAGTACTAACCATTCTGTGGCTGCGCTACTCTCTGTGGTCCTTCTAGGCCAGGTGATCTCAGCTCTGCGGGACACAGGCTTGCTGGACACCACAGTGCTGCTCTTCACGTCTGACCACGGCGACCTGGCCATGGAGCACCGACAGTTCTACAAGATGTCCATGTTTGAGGGCAGCTCCCATGTCCCCCTGCTCATCATGGGGCCTGGGGTGAAGTCTGGCCTGCGGCTGAGTCAGCCAGTGTCCTTGGTGGACATCTATCCCACTGTGCTGGGTAAGTACAGGAGTATCTCAGGGTCAGAAGCACAGGGCTTGATGATGGAGGAATTCAAAGGGTCGTTACACATCCTGGTCAGTAAACTGATTCCATTCCACTTACGTGTTTGCAGAGATGGCAGGCGTAGCAGTGCCAGGTGGCCTTAGTGGTCATTCACTCCTGCCTTTGCTGTCTCAGTCTGCTGCCCGGCCCGCACGGACTCGCCCAGACTGGGTATTGAGTGAATACCACGGTTGCAATGCTAACGCCTCCACCTTTATGTTGAGGGAGGGCCGGTGGAAGTACATTACCTACGCAGATGGTGTGAGTGTCCCCCCGCAGCTATTCGGTGAGTCCCCCCCCCCGCACTGAAAGATTACTGGAGGAAAGAGGGTTGTTTTTATCCCTCATCATTACTTATCAGAATGTAAATTACACATGGTCCAATATCTAATCCTTTTATTTAGTGGATACAGATGATTTTGGACAGTACCACGACTGTGTGTACTTGGTATGTGATTTTTAAGCATAGCCACATAACTTTCGGCATTATTTAGATGTCAACTGACTTGCCTAGTTAAATAAAGGTTAAATATATACATTTTTAAATGTAGATGTCATGTCATTCCCCACTAAAACCTTTGTCTGATCCCTACGTAGAGAATGTTCCCTACGTAGATCAAATCTCTGCAACCACCCTTTCCTCTTCTAACACGTTTAATATCTCTCTTCCCTGACAGACCTAACGGTGGACAAAGAGGAGCTTCACAATGTGGCGTCCAAATTCCCTGATGTGTGTCATCACCTGGACAAGCTGCTGCGCAGCGTAGTAGACTACCCTCAAGTCTCTCAGGCAATCCGTCTCTACAATAAGCAACAGTTTGCTGCATGGCGAAAGAGTCTTGGTGACAATTATACCCAAGTCATTGCAAACCTGCGTTGGCATCTGGACTGGCAAGAGGATGTGGAGAACAATGAGAAAGCCATCGATGAGTGGCTCATGACATCTGGGTTCTCTTCTGAAAAGCTCAAATTCAGTGTTTTAACTGGCCTGCTGTATTAGAAAAGCACCAAAATAAAGATGTTATGCCAAACATGACTACCAATAACTGCACAATCCACAACAGTGCTGCAAACTAAAATTATAATTCTGGTCAAAATGTGAGAAAGCGCACCCCCATAGTTAAAGCGTAATTATAATTCACTTGTTTATTTACTCTGGTAAGATTGTAGGCGGCAGGTACAGTCGTGTTGGGCTAGGAACCGAAAGGTCGCTGGTTTGAATACCCGAGGTGACGTGGTGACAAATCTGTCGATGTGCCCTTAAGCAAGACACTTAATTTATGTCAGTGCTCCAGTGGCGCTATACTACTATGGATGACCCTGTAAAACAATACATTTCACTGCACCTATCCGGTGTATGTGACAATGAAACATAAAAGAAATAGATTGTATGTCTGGTAGAGGTTATTGTTCTGTATTACATTCACTTCTGGTCCTGGAGAGTTGTTGGCTTTTGTTTCAGCCCAGCACTAAAGCACCTGTAAATACTGGGTCGCATCAACCAAAGATTATGGATATACTGACAAGATACGTTTCTCCGCCCTAACAATGGGAGTCGTTGTCCACACAGGCAAGGCGGGCTGTCTAGCTCCCGCCTATTCTTTCTTTGGATTGGATACATATTATTGTAATCCCTTTTGAATATTCGATGAGGGTTATTGACATCAAATTCCTGTGTTCAATGGAGAGATGCTATGCTACTAGCCTCATCACATGAATATACATCGCCATCTGATCTTCAAAACGTTCTACAGCTGCACCATCAAGAGCATCCTGACGGGTTGCATCACTGCCTGGTATGGTAACTGCTCGGCCTCTGACCGCAAGGCATTACAGAGGGTAGTGCATATGGCCCAGTTCATCACCAGGGCCAAGCTTCCTGCCATCCAGGACCTCTATACCAGGCGGTGTCTGAGGACAGCCCTAAAAATTGTCAAAGACTTCAGCCACCCTAGTCATAGACTGTTTTCTTTGCTACCGCACAGAAAGCGGTACCAGAGCGCCAAGTCTGGGTCCAAGAGGCTTCTAAACAGCTTCTACCCCAAGCCATAGACTCTGTACCGGTACACCCTGTATATAGCCTCGCTATTGTTATTTTACTGCTGCTCTTTAATTATTTGTTACCTTTATTTCTTATTTTTTTAGGTATTTTTCTTAAAACTGCATTGTTGGTTAAGGGCTTGTAAGTAGGCATTTCACTGTAAGGTCTACACTTGTATTCGGGCATGTGACAAATACAATTTGATCTCGAGACAACTCCAATATAGTGTTTTTTTTCTCAAAGTTGCACTTGTCTTACTTATATCAGTACACCCATGGCATTACGCAACTTCTTTTCGATTAAATAAACCGTACGTAGCAGATACGCCATACATTTTTTGTTGAACAAATTTGACCCTAATCGACCATACAAAAACTCCCTGCTTGGTTGGCGAAACAACGGGGGAAAAACGCCACCTGCTGGAGGGGGAAAGGTTTTCCACCCAGTTGGGCCTCTCTTCCTCTGCATCCTTCCGCAAATGCTCATGCAACGCATCTTGAGTTCGATGGGCGGAGTTACACGGAAATGAGCCAATCGTAACACAAAGTTGTGTGTCGTAAAGCGCTAGGGTCTGACTGATCCTGTCCACACGTGAGAATTGTGCCGACAACTAAAAGTTGTCATATGCATGGGATTAAAACGATTGCCTGTTGAACAAAGAGTGAATAAATAAAAGATGAAAGCAACAGCCGAGGAGCAGGTAACTTACATTATATAGTGTGTACTTTTTCATTTTAGCATGAGGCAATGACGACTAGTACTAGTAACTAGCTGCCAGCTAACGTTAGCATCGCAACTTACATGTGTACTGTAACACTTCATGTGTGGCTAACGTAATGTTAACATTAGCTAGCGGAGACTATCTATTTGCTTAGTATTACATAAAACGTTAGTAGTTAGCGAGCTATAGTATTTGAAAGGTTTTCGGAATTTGAGTTATGACGAGTTTCTGTAGCTGGTCCAATGTATCTAGCCAACTATAGCTAGCCCATGCCTTTTATATCCACCATGCAGCCAACTTGATGCTAGTTAACTTACTGGCTAGATCTCGCACTACAACATATTCTGATATGTGTGTTAACGTTACACATGTTTCTCACGTTTCAAAGATGGAGCAATCAGAGTCTTCACACGATGAGGAAGATGAGGGCCCGACCAGGGCCAAAAGGGGTAAGCCCGAGGTGGTCCAGGACGGGTTCCCCCGTCCCGTGAAGCTGTCGCGCGGTGATCTCTACAAACCTCCCACCGCAGATGAACTAAACCAGCTCAAGGAGGCCGAGAGCCTGTTCCACTGCAGCTTGCTCAAGATGCAGGTGAGATGGGGGTTAGGTATGGGTGGAGGTTGGTGGTTAATTCACAAATCAATCGTTTAAGAACATTGACATTGTGTGTTTGTGTGTGTACACACACACGCCTACATTCCAGTATTTCTGATGAAGGGAGGACCACACGGCCACTTAGCAACATGACAGCAGTCTCAATGGTCCCATGCATGCATATACATTTGTTAATCTCCCTCTGTCTCCCTGCCAATGCCAACAGATGGAGGAGCTGCTGAAGGAGGTTTCCCTGAGTGAGCGTAGGAAGCAGCTGATTGACTCTTTTGTCCAGAGTGTCACTGAGCAGCTCCAGACTGTACCACAGACTTCTGAAATGGAGGTATGTCAGTGATACTGTGGTTCCAGGGGATTAGAAATAATGGGAACTTGTTGTATTTGGTCTGACCTCAATGATCTCCAAAATGTTTGCCATTGATCTCTCTCTTGCTCTTTCCCCAGCTAAGTGACTTGTCATGGTTGTCAGGAGGGGTGAAGGTCCCCTTTGTCTTGGTGCCAAAGGCAACCAAGGGCAAGTTTCACATGGCACCGCCCATATCTGTTACCATCATGGGCAGCTACCCACTGGGCACCTGCACCAAACCAGGCATTTCCGTTGATCTGTCAGTCGCTATTCCTGCTGTACGTAACGCCACACTGTTCACTCTGAACAATAAGAGTCAACATTTGGTCAGACAACAGAAATAACGACATTCATGTATTATCTCCAGGATGTCCTGCACCCTAAAGATGCCCTAAACCAGAGGTACCCACGGAAGAGGGCGATTTACCTGGCAGGACTGGCACAACATCTTGCCGCCTCTCCCGCCATCGGGGCCATGCGGTACTCATGTCTCCATGGCAACCGCCTCCGTCCTGTCCTGTTGCTCTCCCCTCCAGGTACCTAGCATCTGTCACAGAAGGGTGGGACAGCAGCAGTGCTTCTACATCTGCATTGCTTGCTGTTTGGGCTTTTAGGCTGGTTTTCTGTATAGCACTTTGTGACATCGGCTGTTGTAAAAGGGCTTTATGAATACATTTGATTGATTGAACGGTTGGTTCATTCTAAGGCCAAGTCTTGTAGAGCTTAAACCTGTTTTCAAAGTTTTCCTTAACTCAAAGCTTGGTTGGATTTAGCATGCCACCCATATGGTTGTCGGCAAGCACCTATTCAGTACCTGTTCATGTACCGTTTCACAACATATTGTTTTGTATGTGTCAATAATGATGAAATGAAATGGCCCCTTTTCCAGGCAAAGACTCCTCCAGCTTCACCTTGCGACTCCACGCCTGCCCTCCACCGGGCTTCTTCAAGCCCAGCCGCTTCCACCCCCAGAGGAACAACATCCGCACCGACTGGTATACTGGCCTGGGGAGCTCTCAGCCAGGTGAGGGCCTCAACTCAAACCAAGCAGCTTCGATATATTGTTTCCTAAAATACAGGTCTCTTCTGATTTAGGATGTAAATGGAAACCTATTGTTAAACGGGATGAGTGTTCCTTGTTGGGGGAGATGGTACACTAATCTGAATTACAGCTGTGCATTGGAGAGATTCTTCACCTTTAAATCGGACTTAAGTCTGTTCTCATCCATTCCTTTTCTGTCTGTATTTTTGGGCAGCGACGAGTGAGCCGCCCACTCCCCACTACAACAGCTCTGTACTTGGGGACATGCTCCCCAGGGCCCACCTGCAGTTCCTGACCGCTGTGAGCTCCCAGTGTGCCGCCTTTGCAGAGGGAGTGGCCCTGCTCAAAGTGTGGCTCAGACAGAGGGAGCTGGACCAGGTATGGGCCCCTGCACCACCACCCGCTCCTTCTCTATCAAGAGTTTTTCCGGGCTGAATGAACCCAGCGCTTAAACTACTCTCTCTCTTCCCCCAGGGCGTTGGGTGTTTCAGTGGATTCCTGGGCTCCATGCTGCTGGCCTACCTCCTCTCCTGCCACAGAGTCAGCAACACCATGACAGCCTACCAGCTGCTCCGCAACAGCCTGCATTTCCTGGGTAAGCTGCATGAGGTCTCATCTCCTACATGTCGGTCTACTCCTACCGTTGGAGTAACATTGCATGTACCATAAATACCATACCTGGTGTTATTGTGTTTGGTGTTGGTCTCATCACTACTCTGTTTTAGAGACGGTCTCATTGTGGTCGCTTTCTTCTCAATCTCAGCTTTCAACGACCTGACAGAGAATGGAATTACCCTAGCCAAAGGCCCAGATTCAACAGCGGTGAGGCAGGACTAGTCCAAATGACTTTAAAGGAAAATGCCACCCAAAAACTATCTTTTGACATTTTATCCCCGCTAGTCCTTTGTTGATATAGTCCCAAAATGTTTTTCATGTCAGCAATCAAGTTTTCAAATTGTATCTCTTAAACTCGATTTCTGACATGCAAAACATTTTGGGACAATATCAACAATGGACTAATGAAACAAATACAAGAAGCTAGTTTTTGGGGGGTAATTTTTCTTTAGTGATAGGAGTGCTTTTCTATTTTCTCCATTATGGATCATAATCACATGTTTTCTTTCGTTCCCTCCCTCAGCCCTCTCTCGCCGAGTTCCACACTGCTTTCCAGGTTGTTTTTGTCGACCCCTCTGGGCACCTCAACATGTGTGCTGACATGACAGCCTGCACCTACAAACAGGTGAGTGCCCTGTGGCAAGGTGCCTTGAGATTGGCTGGATGGCAGTAACATGCCCTCTGATTGGTTGACTGTAGCTTGTTTGGCTCTCAGGTGCAGCATGAGGCTTCTCTGTCGCTGCAGTTTTGGGACGACCCCACCGTGGATGGATTCCATGCCCTACTCATGACCCCCAAACCCATGATCAGGACCAGTGACCATGTCTTCCAGTAAGGCCTTGTTTAGACACACACGCTAGCGCACACACATTTATTGTTCTCTCCTCTTGTATTAACTTTGACCCCCTCCCCCCCTATTCTGTTTCTTCTCCTCTCCTGTGTGTCTCTGTCATCAGGCTGTGTGAGCTGGTCAAGCTGCAGTCCTGCTGTAAGAAACTCAACCTCCTCAGTGAACTCATGGACCACAGTGGAAACTACGTCCTCACCGCACTCCCCTTTATCCTCTCCCTCCTGCAACGAGGACTGGGCCAAAGAGTCCGCCTCCTCACCCACTCACTGACCCTTGACCCTGAGGTGAGCATTCTCCTGCTTTCTTTGATTTCTGTATGTTAAATAGTACTGAATAGTTTGTGTTCCTGTGTTTCACTTTGGAAAATGTGTGTGTGTGGTTGAGACATGTTGTGTGTGTAATTCAGGTCTGTTGACTGGGACGGACTGGTCCAGTACGTTTAGAGAACTTGATAACATTCCTAATGGGTAGTCTGTTAGGTGTGTGTGTGTAACAGTGTATGTTTGCTATGGCAGTGGCCGGTGGAGAGTGATGCTCCGAAGCACAGTGCCCAGCCACCCCTGTCCTTTGGCCTGCTGCTCAACCCAGAACAGGCGGCCTCTGTACTGGAGAGAGGACCCCCAGCCGATAGTCCCAAGGTCTGTGTCTCTTTCTCTCTTTGTGTTTCTGTGTTAACACTCAATACCATGTTTTCAAATGTGTCATCCAGTTGTGTGTCATTCTCACTGCTGTGTGTGTTTGTGCAGGCGGAGGAGTTCAGGCAGCTGTGGGGGTCTCGCTCTGAGCTGCGTCGGTTCCAGGACGGTGACATCACAGAGGCTGTGGTGTGGGATGGAGAGACCACCTGTCAGAAGAGACTGGTCCCACGCCAGCTCATCACACACCTGCTGCAGCTGTATGTACCTCACCACTTCTAAGCACAGATCTAGAATCAGATCATCCTACCTCCAATCCTAACCATAACCATTTTGGGGATAGATAAAGATCTGACCCTGTATCAGTGGGTTTAATTTAAAAACATTTTATTTCCCCTTTATTTAACCAGGTAAGCCAGTTGAGAACAAGTTCTCATTTACAACTGCGACCTGGCCAAGATAAAGCAAAGCAGTGCGACAGAAACAACACAGAGTTACACATGGAATAAACAAACACACAGTCAATAATACAATAGAAAGTCTATATACAGTGTGTGCAAATGATGTGAGGAGGTAAGGCAATAAATAGGCCATAGTAGTGAAGTAATTACAACTTAGCAAATTAACACTGGAGTGATAGATGTGCAGATGATGATGTGCAAGTAGAAATACTGGTGTGCAAAAAAGTAAATAAAAACAATATGGGGATGAGGTAGGTAGATTGGACGGGCTTTTTACAGATGGGCTGTGTACAGCTGCAGTGATCGGTTAG
Source organism: Salvelinus fontinalis (assembly GCF_029448725.1). Taxonomy (NCBI): domain Eukaryota; kingdom Metazoa; phylum Chordata; class Actinopteri; order Salmoniformes; family Salmonidae; genus Salvelinus; species Salvelinus fontinalis. The sequence continues at coordinate 12,706,206 of NC_074668.1, forward strand.
CTGCTCAGATAGCTGATGCTTAAAGTTGAGGGAGATAGAAGTCTCCAACTTGCAATTTGTTCCAGTCTTTGGCAGCAGAGAACTGGAAGGAAAGGCGGCCAAAGTAGGTGGTGGCTTTGGGGATGACCAGTGAGATATACCTGCTGGAGCGCATGCTACGGGTGGGTTTTATGGTGACCAGTGAGCTGAGACAAGGCGTCGCTTTACCTAGCAAAGACTTATAGATGACCTGGAGCCAGAGAGTCTGGCGACAAATATGTAGCGAGGGCCACCCGACGAGAGCATACAGGTCGCAGTGTGGGTGGTATATGGGGCTTTGGTGACAAAACGGATGGCACTGTGATAGACTGCATCCAGTTTGGGATCACAACCCTTTTGTTTACCTGTCGGCCCCAGCCTCGAACTCAGGTCCTGTATGGACCTAACTGACCCGCTCTGCCTATTAATCTCCATTTACCCGTTGTTGTCTTAGCTCTCCTGATCAACACCTGTGATTGCTTTATGCCTCGCCAATGTCAATATGCCTTGTCTACTGCTGTCTCAGCTATTTTTTATTGTTTTATTTCCCACTCAAAATGCCTTAGATACAGTGGGGAGAACAAGTATTTGATACACTGCCGATTTTGCAGGTTCTCCTACTTACAAAGCATGTAGAGGTCTGTAATTTTTATCATAGGTACACTTCAACTGTGAGAGACGGAATCTAAAACAAAAATCCAGAAAATCACATTGTATGATTTTTAAGTAATTCATTTGCATTTTATTGCATGACATAAGTATTTGATCACCTACCAACCAGTAAGAATTCCGTCTCTCACAGACCTGTTAGTTTTTCTTTAAGAAGCCCTCCTGTTCTCCACTCATTACCTGTATTAACTGCACCTGTTTGAACTCGTTACCTGTATAAAAGACACCTGTCCACACACTCAATCAAACAGACTCCAGCCTCTCCACAATGGCCAAGACCAGAGAGCTGTGTAAGGACATCGGGGATACAATTGTAGACCTGCACAAGGCTGGGATGGGCTACAGGACAATAGGCAAGCAGCTTGGTGAGAAGGCAACAACTGTTGGCGCAATTATTAGAAAATGGAAGAAGTTGAAGATGACGGTCAATCGCCCTCGGTCTGGGGCTCCATGCAAGATCTCACCTTGTGGGGCATCAATGATCATGAGGAAGGTGAGGGATCAGCCCAGAACTACACGGCAGGACCTGGTCAATGACCTGAAGAGAGCTGGGACCACAGTCTCAAAGAAAACCATTAGTAACACACTACGCCGTCATGGATTAAAATCCTGCAGCGCACGCAAGGTCCCCCTGCTCAAGCCAGCGCATGTCCAGGCCCGTCTGAAGTTTGCCAATGACCCTCTGGATGATCCAGAGGAGGAATGGGAGACGGTCATGTGGTCTGATGAGACAAAAATAGAGCTTTTTGATCTAAACTCCACTCGCCGTGTTTGGAGGAAGAAGAAGGATGAGTACAACACCAAGAACACCATCCCAACTGTGAAGCATGGAGGCGGAAACATCATTCTTTGGGGATGCTTTTCTGCAAAGGGGACAGGACGACTGCACCGTATTGAGGGGAGGATGGATGGGGCCATGTATCACGAGATCTTGGCCAACAACCTCCTTCCCTCAGTAAGAACATTGAAGATGGGTCGTGGCTGGGTCTTCCAGCATAATAACGACCCGAAACACACAGCCAGGGCAACTAACGAGTGGCTCCGTAAGAAGCATCTCAAGGTCCTGGAGTGGCCTAGCCAGTCTCCAGACCTGAACCCAATAGAAAATCTTTGGAGGGAGCTGAAAGTCCGTATTGCCCAGCGACAGCCCCGAAACCTGAAGGTTCTGGAGAAGGTCTGTATGGATGAGTGGGCCAAAATCCCTGCTGCAGTGTGTACAAACCTGGTCAAGAACTACATGAAGGGCCTCCCGGGTGGCGCAGTGGTCTAGGGCACTGCATCGCAGTGCTAACTGCGCCAATAGAGTCTCTGGGTTCGCGCCCAGGCTCTGTCGCAGCCGGCCGCGACCGGGAGGTCCGTGGGGCGACGCACAATTGGCATAGCGTCGTCCGGGGTAGGGAGGGTTTGGCCGGTAGGGATATCCTTGTCTCATCGCGCTCCAGCGACTCCTGTGGCGGGCCGGGCGCAGTGCGCGCCAACCAAGGGGGCCAGGTACACGGTGTTTCCTCCGACACATTGGTGCGGCTGGCTTCCGGGTTGGAGGCGCGCTGTGTTAAGAAGCAGTACGGCTGGTTGGGTTGTGCTTCGGAGGACGCATGGCTTTCGACCTTCGTCTCTCCCGAGCCCGTACGGGAGTTGTAGCGATGAGACAAGGTAGTAATTACTAGCGATTGGATACCACGAAAATTGGGGAGAAAATGGGATAAAAAAAATAAAAATAAAAATAAAAAAAAGACCTACATGAAACGTATGATCTCTGTAATTGCAAACAAAGGTTTCTGTACCAAATATTAAGTTCTGCTTTTCTGATGTATCAAATACTTATGTCATGCAATAAAATGCAAATGAATACCTTAAAAATCATACAATGTGATTTTCTGGATTTTTTTTTTAGATTCCGTGTCTCACAGTTGAAGTGTACCTATGATAAAAATTACAGACCTCTAGATGCTTTGTAAGTAGGAAAACCTGCAAAATCGGCAGTGTATCAAATACTTCTTCTCCCAACTGTAGCTCTTTTGTCCCACCCTACACACATGCGGATACCTCACCTGGCTTAACTGGTGCCTCCAGAGACGAAACCTCATCGTCACTCAATGCCTAGGTTTACCTCCACTGTACTCACATCCTACCATACCAATGTCTGTACATTGTACCTCCTCCCTAAGTTTGTTTTATTCACTGCTTTAGCACACTCCACCAACCCTGATGTCCTAGCCGTGTCTGAATCCTGGCTTAGGAAGACCACCAAAAATTCAGAAATTTCCATCCCCAACTACAACATTTTCTGTCCAGATTGAACTGTCAAAGGGGGTGGAGTTAGCCTGCAGAGTTCTGTCATGCTATCCAGGTCTGTGCCCAAACAGTTAGAGCTTCTACCTTTAAAAATCCACCTTTCCAGAAACAAGTCTCTCACTGTTGCCGCTGGTTATAGACCCCCCTCAGCCCCCAGCTGTGCCCTGGACACGATATGTGAATTAATTGAGTTCCTACTGTTAGGTGACCTAAACTGGGATATGCTTAACACGTCCTACAATCTAAGCTAGATGCCCTCAATCTCACACAAATTATCAAGGAACCTACCAGGTACAACCCTAAATCCGTAAACACGGGCACCCTCATAGATATCATCCTGACCAACCTGCCCTCTAAATACACCTCCGCTGTCTTCAACCAGGATCTCAGTGATCGTTGCCTGCGTGCGTTATGGGTCCGCGGTCAAACAACCACCCCTCATCACTGTCAAATGCTCCCTAAAACTTCAGCGAGCAGGCCTTTCTAATCGGCCTGGCCCGGGTATCCTGGAAGGATATTGACCTCATTCCGTCAGTAGAGGATGTCTGGTTATTCTTTAAAAGTGCTTTCCTCACCATTGTAAATAAGCATGCCCCTTTCAAAAAATGTAGAACTAAGAACAGATATAGCCCTTGCTTCACTCCAGGCCTGACTGCCCTTGACCAGCTTAAAAACATCCTGTGGCGTACTGCATTAGCATTGAATAGCCCCCGCGATATGCAACTTTTTAGGGAAGTCAGGAACCAATATACACAGGCTGTTAGGAAAGCAAAGGCTAGCTTTTTCAAACAGAAATTGGCATCCTGTAGCACAAACTAAAAAAGTTCTGGAACACTAAAGTCCATGGAGAATAAGAGCACCAGCTGCCCATTGCACTGAAGCTAGGAAACACTGTCACCAATGATAAATCTACGATAATCGAGAATTTCAATAAGCATTTTTCTACGGCTGGCCATACTTCCACCTGGCTACCCCTACCCCGGTAAACAGCTCTGCACTCCCCACAGCAACTTGCCCAAGCCTCCCCCATTTCTCCTTCACCCAAATCCAGATAGCTGATGTTCTGAAAGAGCAAAATCTGGATCCCTACAAATCAGCTGGACTAGACAATCTGGACCCTCTTTCTAAAATGATCCGCCGCAATTGTTGCAACCCCTATTACTAGTCTGTTCAACCTCTCTTTCGTATTGTCTGAGATCCCTAAAGATTGGAAAGCTGCTGCGGTCCTACCCCTCTTCAAAGGGGGAGACACTCTAGACCCAAACTGTTACAGACCTATATCCATCCTACCCTGCCTTTCTAAAGTCTTCGGAAGCCAAGTTAACAAACAGATCACCGACCATTTCGAATCCCACCGTACCTTCTCTGCTATGCAATCTGGTTTCCGAGCTGGTCATGGCTTTACCTCAGAGTTTAGGACCTTGAGCGTAACTATCATAACCGCCATCGATAAAAGACAGTACTGTGCAGCCGTCTTCATCGACCTGGCCAAGGCTTTCGACTCTGTCAATCACCGCATTCTGATCGGTAGACTCAACATCCTTTGTTTCTCAAATGACTGCCTCGCCTGGTTCACCAACTACTTCTCAGACAGAGTTCAGTGTGTCAAATCGGAGGGCCTGTTGTCCGGACCTTTAGCAGTCTCTATGGGGGTGCCACAGGGTTCAGTTCTCGGGCTGGCTCTTTTCTCTGTATACTTCAATGATGTCGCTCTTGCTGCTGGTGATTTTCTGATCCACCTCTACGCAGACGACACCATTCTGTATTCTTCTGGCCCTTCTTTGGAGACTGTTAACAAACCTCGACGAGCTTCAATGCCATACAACTCTCCTTCCGTAGCCTCCAACGGCTCTTAAATACAAGTAAAACTAAATGCATGCTCTTCAACCGATCGCTGCCCCCGCCCATCTAGCATCACTACCCTGGACGGTTCTGACTTAGAATATGTGGTGCCTGGTTAGACTGTGAATTCTCCTTCCAGACTCACATTAAGCATCTCCAATCCAAAGTTAAATCCAGAATCAGCTTCCTATTTCGCAACAATGCCTCCTTCACTCATGCTGCCAAACATACTCTCGTAAAACTGACTACTCTACCGATCCTTGACTTTGGCGATGTAATTTACAAAATAGCCTGCAACACTCTACTCAACAAATTGGATGCAGTCTATCACAGTGCCATCCGTTTTGTCACCAAAGCCCCATATACTACCCACCACTGCGACCTGTATGCTCTCGTTGGCTGGCCCTTGCTTCATATTCGTCGCCAAATCCACTGGCTCCAGGTCATCTATAAGTCTTTGCTAGGTAAAGCGACGCCTTGTCTCAGTTCACTGGTCACCATAGCAGCACCCACCCATAGCACGCGCTCCAGCAGGTATATTTCACTGGTCATCCCCAAAGCCAACATCTCCTTTGGCAGCCTTTCCTTACAGTTCTCTGCTGCCAATGACTGGAACGAATTGCAAGAATCACTGAAGCTGGATATTTCCTTCTCCCTCACTAACTTTAAGCACCAGCTGTCAGAGCAGCTTTCTGATCATTGCCCCTGTACACAGCCCATCTGTAAATAGCCCACCCAACTACCTCATCCCCATAGTTATTTTGTTTTTCTTCTCCTTTGCACCCCAGTATCTCTACTTGCACATCTATCACTCCAGTGTTTAATTACAATTTAGCAATTAAACACGGATTTCGCCACTATGGCCTATTTATTGCCTTACCTCCTTAATCTTACTAAATTTGCACACACTGTATATAGATTTTTCTATTGTGTAATTGACTGTACGTTTGTTTATCCCATGTGTAACTCTGTGTTTTGTAGCACTGGTTTGCTTTATCTTGGCCAGGTTGCCGTTGTAAATGAGAACTTGTTCTCAGCTGGCCTACCTGGTTAAATAAAGGTGAAATAAATAAACCCTCTCCAAGACTGGAAGGAAGGAGTAGGCTGAGCTGTTCATCAAAATGCCTCTGACAACTCTCCACCATCTTTTCCTTGTATGGTGTTGGTTGTATGGGAAGTTCTGTTAGAAGCAGGTTTAAGAGAGGCTCCTTTCTCTTCTCCTCAGTCATGCAGATATACCAGAATCCTGTGTGAGATACATTGGAGGGATGCTGGATGATGTCATCAAAATGGGGCACGAGGTAGAGTTTTCTGTAGTAGTGCATCTTACTGTGTGGTTTGATGACCCCCTCCATACAAACGTTAACATCTGAAACCTGTTAAAGCTCTGTGTGTGTGTGTGTGTGTGTGTGTTCGCCAGGTGTGCAGTACTGGTGAGGAGGAGAGTCTGAAGGTGGTTCAGTCATATGATGATCTAAGCAGGAAGCTGTGGAGGCTGGAGGGGCTTCCCTTGTCCATCACTTCAGTGCAGGGGGCCCACCCAGCCCTCCGCTACACCCAGGTAACCCCCCTAGCTACTGTGCCCTACCTAGACCCCCCTCCCCATTGACACATCTCAACAGGGGTGTATTCATCGGTGCAAACCCTAACAAAGGGGTTTCAGGTAGGTCACTTCCCGTTAAGGCCTGTTTGTTTCCATTTGGTTCCTAATCCACTCCAGCTCCATGCAGCAGATGTGAATTAGTGAGTTGGAGATGGTTCATTATTTCAATGTTTGATTTGTGCTTCCTCCACCACACAGGTGTTCCCCCCAGTGCCCCTGAAGCTGGACTACTCATTCTTTGACAGAGAGAAGTTGTCCCGGTCACTGGTACCCCATGAGGTCAAACCTTGCCCTGTGTACATCACCCCTGTCAAAGGTACCGCACAACATTTCTTGTATGTGTTCATCAGTGTCTTGCGTTCATGTATTGTGCTTACAATGCTGCCTGCCTTCATGTACGTGCCAGAACTGTGGCGGGACTGAACTTTTCTAGGCCTAGTTATTAATGAAATTAGGGTTCATACATTCTCTTCAACACAATGTGCAACAACAATCTCGCCACAGTGAGGTGGCATTGTATTTGCAATTTGGATAGAATACTAATTCTTCCATTCACTTTCCCATCAACCACATCCATGCCTGCTGCTTGTAGCCTACCATTTAGGCTTATAATCCAACCCAATATGCAGGTTAATACTCAACATTCTTCAATAATGAACACAGTAAGCAGTCAGAAAAACAATCTCAGCCTTCTTATAAAACGTTAATTTTGGAAGCACTAAAACTATATGATGGCATGGGACTCGAGGTGTTAACTCATGCCAACAAATGAACGAAGAGCATAGCATTGCATTTCTTAAAATACAAACAACTTCCCAGTGCAATAAGATGATAAATACAGCCCTTCGCCTTGGTATATTGGCAATATACCACAAACCCCAGAGGTGCCTTATTGCTATTATAAACTGGTTACCAACGTAATTAGAGCAGTAAAAATAAATGTTTTGACATACCCGTAGTATTGGCTTTCAGCCAATCAGCATTCCGGGCTCGAACCACCCAGTTTATAATAAGAACACACAGTGAGCTTCAAAAGAATTGAGACACTGACACGTTGTTGTTTTGGCTCAGGACTCCAGCGCTTTACTTTGGCTCTGCACTCCAGTGCATTATTCACAATTCATTGAGGACTATCTCTAATCATGGTAGCATCCACATTAATGTAGAAGTGTTTAGAAACATCCTATTTTCATTTACAATAAGTGACTCCAAAATGACCCATTTATTTACCATTTCTATTGGGCACAAATGTATCTGGAACACAACCAAAACAAACAGCAAATGCAGCAAAACAAATTTGTGGTCACAAGCTTGATGTAGACATTGTGCTGTTAATATGGGACCAATTACTTCACTTTTGACTACTACAATACACAGGTGAATTTGGCCCAACACCTTTTGGTGCCCTAAAATGGGGGGGGGAACTATGTACAAAAAGTGCTGTAATTTCTAAATGGTATGGATGAAAATACCCTCGGTCTGCACTTTAACCTCATAGTCATTGTATCATTTAAAACCCCAAGTGCTGGAGTACAGAGACAAAAATATACACTACCGTTCAAAAGTTTGGGGTGACTTAGAAATGTCCTTGTTTTTGAAAGTCAAGCACATTTTTTTGTCCGTTAAAATAACATCAAATTGATCAGAAATACAGTGTAGACATTGTTAATGTTGTAAATGACTATTGTAGCTGGAAACGGCTGATTTTTAATGGAATATCTACGTAGGCGTACAGAGGCCCATTATCAGCAACCATCACTCCTGTGTTCCAATGGCACGTTGTGTTAGCTAATCCAAGTTTATCATTTTAAAAGGCTAATTATCATTAGAAAACCCTTTTGCAATTATGTTAGCACAGCTGAAAACTGTTGTTCTGATTAAAGAAGCAATTCAACTGGCCTTCATTAGACTAGTTGAGTATCTGGAGCATCAGCATTTGTGGGTTCGATTACAGGCTCAAAACGGCCAGAAACAAAGAACCCTTTCTTCTGAAACTTGTCAGTCTATTCTTGTTCTGAGAAATGAAGGCTATTCCATGCGAGAAATTGCCAAGAAACTGAAGATCTCGTACGACACTGTACTACTCCCTTCACAGAACAGTGCAAACTGGCTCTAACCAGAATGGAAAGAGGAGTGGGAGGCCCCGGTGCATAACTGCACAAGAAGACCAGTACATTAGTGTCTAGTTTGAGAAAGACGCCTCACAACTGGCAGCTTCATTAAGTAGTACCCGCAAAACACCAGTCTCAACATCAACCGTGAAGAAGCGACTCCGGGATGCTGCCTTCTAGGCAGAGTTCCTCTGTCCAGTGTCTGTGTTCTTTTGCCCATCTTAGTCTTTTCTTTCCATTGGCCAGTCTGAGATATGGCTTTTTCTTTGCAACTCTGTCTAGAAGGCCAGCATCCCGGAGTCGCCTCTTAACTGTTGACGTTGAGACTGGTGTTTTGTGGGTACTATTTAATGAAGCTGCCAGTTGAGGACTTGGAGGCGTCTGTTTCTCAATGTCTACACTGTATTTCTGACCAATTTGATGTTAAATGTGCTTTTCTTTTACAAACAAGGACATTTCTAAGTGACCCCAAACTTTTGAACGGTAGTGTATAATTGTCACTGGCCCAATACTTTTGTAGCTCACTGTAAATTCCAACAAGATTTGTTCAGCATAGAATATTGAGCATAATTGAGCAACAACAAGATATAAGTAGCGTTTAGAAATGGCCAGTAGCTGCCATATCAAAATAGGACAGTAACAATAGCAAATAGCACATCCAACTGGCTTAAACACCATCAAAATAATGAAAATACTTAAATGACAACAATGAATTGTTTAGCATCTAATTGTATATACCTCTTGTCGGACTCTGAGGTTTGAAGAGTATTTCCTCCCAGGCAGCTTGTAGTCTACTGGGAGTCTGTTAATCATGTCCCTGAAGTCTTCTTTTCCACCGTGTGGAAGGAAACCATTTATTTCGCTACGTACCTCTACCGCCGTCTGTGCCCCCTCTACCGCCGTCTGTGCCCCCTCTACCGCCGTCTGTGCCCCCTCTACCGCCGTCTGTGCCCCCTCTACCGCCGTCTGTGCCCCCTCTACCGCCGTCTGTGCCCCCTCTACCGCCGTCTGTGCCCCCTCTACCGCCGTCTGTGCCCCCTCTACCGCCGCCTGTGCCCCCTCTACCGCCGCCTGTGCCCCCTCTACCGCCGTCTGTGCCCCCTCTACCGCCGCCTGTGCCCCCTCTACCACCGTCTGTGCACCTCTACCGCCGTCTGTGCCCCCTCTACCACCGTCTGTGCACCTCTACCGCCGTCTGTGCCCCCTCTACCGCCGTCTGTGCCCCCTCTACCGCCGCCTGTGCACCTCTACCACCGGGTGCTTTGCTTTTTATATTTGGATAGTTTTCAAAAAATACCTAATAATTGTCAGCTGTGATCGAGATTGGGTTGGCCCCAGCGCTGTGGTCCTGAGGCTTGCGTAGTTCAGAGCCTGGTGTACCCTGAGGTAGGAGGGCACATTTTATGTATTGCCTTTTGCTGTTATTGCCTTCTTTTGCTGTTATTGCCTTCGGTCAAATCTAGCAAATGACCTCTGTTAAATCCTTGGGTTCCCCTTTCTCGTTGGTTTTAAAGCCGAAATGTATCCAAAAAGAGACAGTGGCATTTTTTTACGACACCAGATCTGCCATTTTCACTCTCCCTCTCTCTTATCTTACTGAAGGTAGAAGAGGTCACGTGACCCCAAAAGTTAGTAGGCTCTGACCCCTTCCACTCTGTCAAGAGAGGTGTAATTTGATCCCCTCACCTCACTCACATTGATGTGATTTTAGCAAAAAAAAATACTTTTAGAATGTCAGAGTACAAACTAACTGAAAAATCAGACCAATGGTACCGTCAAATATCCCGGTTTATGATCTATAACGGCATACTGCCCAAGCCTAGTGTGTACTGTACAGACCTAATTGAAGTGTTTTGTTGTGGATCCCGAGACGGTATGCTATTTGTTTTGTGTGTGTTTTCTACTATGAACCCTTCTCGCTTGCATTCTCCTGTTGTAGTGATCTGCCACATGGAGGGCAGTGGGAAGTGGCCTCGTGACAGAGTGGCCATCCGCCACATTAAAGCAGCCTTCCACATCAGCCTGGGAGAACTGTTAACCCAACACCACCACTACACCTGCCAGCCCAGTCCCACACACCTGGATGTGTGGAAGGTATGGGCCCCGCTCTCTCTGTGTGTGGGGTTAGGATGGTAGTGATTATGTTAATTAATGACACACACACTGACATCTGCAGTTGTCACAATTGGGCTTTATGAAATAGATTTGATTTTAATTTGACTGGTATATGGAAGCACTGTTATCAGACATTCACTAACTGTGTGTGTGTGCAGGATGGCTTGGTGTTCAGGATCCAGGTAGCGTACCACCGGGAGCCTCAGGTCCTGAGGGAGAGTGTTAGTCCAGAGGGGCTGCTCATCGTCAGGGACAACGCGGAGGCTCAGGCCCTGGAGATGGCCACCATGCACCGGCCCCTACTCACCAGTACCCTGCACGGGTCAGGCACCAGCTTTACACTGGAGCTCTCTCTGTCAGCTAACACTATAGCTTTACACCTTCTCAAACACACAAATATCCTAATGTCTCGGTGGTTGTGTGTTCTAGGCTCCAGCAGCTTCACCCATCCTTTGGGGCTGTGTGTCGCCTGGCCAAGCGCTGGCTGGGAGCGCAGCTCTTTAGCGATGACATCACAGAGGACACTGCTGACCTGCTGGTGGCGTCCCTCTTCCTGCAGCCGGCCCCCTTCACTCCTCCAGGGTAACTAGTTACCTACTTGCAGTATCAAACCCTCTCTGCTAATTTTTCTCACTCGTTCTATCGTCACCTTCCTGTACTACAAACTCTTTCTCTCAAATTCTTTGTGGGTCTGTGTAATCTGAGGGATTTATGTGTCTCTAACATGGTCATACATTTTGTCAGGAGGTTAGGAAGTGCAGCTCTATTTTGTAGGGGGTGGGCACATAGCCTGTCTTCTCTTGAGAGCCAGATCTGTCTACGGCGGCCTTTCTCAATAGCAAGGCTATGCTCACTGAGTCTTTACATAGTCAAAGCTTTCCTTTAATTTTGGGTCAGTCAGTGGTCAGGTATTCTGCCACTGTGTACTCTCGTTTTAGGGCCAGATCGTTTAATGATTTTCAATGTGTCATGGAATTATCTTTTGTTTTCTCTTGAGTTGGTTGGGTCTAATTGTGTTGCTGTCCTGGGGCTCTGTGGGGTGTGTTTGTGTTTGAGAACAGAGCCCCAGGACCAGCTTGCTGAGGGGACTCTTCTCCAGGTTCATCTCTCTCTAGGTTATGGTTAAGGTTTGGGAATCACTTCCTTTTAGGTGGTTGAAGAATTGAATGTCTCTTTTCTGGATTTTGATAATTAGCGGGTATCAGCCTAATTCTTGTTTTTGTACACGGAGGATATATTAGCAGAATTTGTGAATTCTTGTTTGGTGAGCGGACCCCAGACCTCGCAACCATAAAGGGCTATGGGTTTTATAACTGATTCCAGTATTGTTTTGCCAGATCATACTGTGTTTTCCAGTCGTCGGCTAATCATCCGGTTACAGATTAATTTTCAGCCGGCTACTTTTTCTACTTCATATTAACTAGGCTACTTTTTTTACTTCATATTAACTAGGCTACTTTTTCTACTTCATATTAACTAGGCTACTTTTTCTACTTCATATTAACTAGGCTACTTTTCATTTAGAAGTTTTAATTTGATATGCATCTTCTAGGGATCTATTGATAGGATAGGTGCCTGACAGTCAAAAAGCGAGCGATGACGGGGAAACGCGGTCTGTCTGTCCTGGTACAATTTGTGCTCTGTGGTTGGTTGCTGTCAAATTTGTTTTTCAAGGAGAAGGGAGTGCACGATGCTCGTGAATTTGCACGTCACATGTAATGTAAGTGGTAACGATGAGTCGAAATCCACTTAGCCAAATTATTGTTCTCTGCCACAGCCATTTCTTTCCCCCTTCACATCTTTCCTATAGCCAGCCACGCAGAGTTGTAGGCCACTTACTGTGTTTTGATTGACAACTGAACAGCAAGTGTTTACTAGTTTATTGAAGGTGTCGAACTGACTGAATACATTTGAACTTCTATATCCCTTTGCCATTCATAAATAATGCAGCGTGGTTCTACTGTATGTCCATGGTGTCGGGACAAGTTCCCTATCCTGGGCTTGCCGCTAAAGTCAGTGACTCTGGTCACGTCATTCAGTGTAGTCTACCAAATTGCGACGGTGAGAGCGCTGTTCATTTGGCTCCCTAATTTGCATGATGCTAGGCTAACTTCTAGGCTGTCAAATACCTCCACGATGAGTCTTTGTTAACTCTTATAAGATGAAATCTGTATTTAACTACATGGAACTCACATCAAGTAACTGACGCAAGCAGTAAAATTTAGATTTTTAAAAAACCCTTATGGAACAGCGGGGACTGTGAGGCAACACAAACATAGGTACAGACCCATGCATACATACATACACACGAGAACATACACATGGATTTAGTACTGTAGATGAAGTTGGAAGTTTACATACATTTAGGTTGGAGTCATTAAAACTGGTTTTTCAACCACTCCACAAATTTCTTGTTAAAACAAACTATAGTTTTGGCAAGTCAATTAGGACATCTACTTTGTGCATGACACAAGTCATTTTAACAACCATTGTTTACAGACAGATTATTTCACTTATAATTCACTGTATCACAATTCCAGTGGGTCAGAAGTTTACATACACTAAGTTGACTGTGCCTTTAAACAGTTTGGAAATTTCCAGAAAATGATGTCATGGCTTTAGAAGCTTCTGATAGGTTAATTGACATCATTTTAGTCAATTGGAGGTGTGGATGTATAACAAGGCCTACCTTCAAACTCAGTGCCTCTGCTTGACATCATGGGAAAATCAATAGAAATCAGCCAAGACCTCAGAAAATAAATTGTGGACCTCCACAAGTCTGGTTCATCCTTGGGAGCAATTTCCGAATGCCTGAAGGTACCACGTTCATCTGTACAAACAATAGTACGCAAGTATAAACACCATGGGACCACGCAGCCGTCATACAGCTCAGGAAGGAGACGCGTTCTGTCTCCTAGAGATGAACGTACTTTGGTGAGAAAAGTGCAAATCAATCCCAGAACAACAGCAAAGGACCTTGTGAAGATGCTGAAGGAAACGGGTACAAAAGTATCTATATCCACAGCAAAACGATTCCTATATCAACATAAACCTGAAAGGCCCCTCAGCAAGGAAGAAGCCACTTCTCCAAAACCGCCATTTTTAAAAGCCAGACTACAGTTTGCAACTGCACATGGGTACAAAGATTGTACTTTTTGGAGAAATGTCCTCTGGTCTGATGAAACAAAAATAGAACTGTTTGGCCATGATGACCATTGTTATGTTTGGAGGAAAAGGGGGGATGTTTGCAAGCCGAAGAACACCATCCCAACCGTGAAGCACGGGGGTGGCAGCATCATGTTGTGGGGGTGCTTTGCTGCAGGAGGGACTGGTGCAGTTCACAAAATAGATGGCATCATGAGAGAGGAAAATTAAGTGTATTTATTGAAGCAACATCTCAAGACATCAGTCAGGAAGTTAAAGCTTGGTCAAAAATGGGTCTTCCAAATGGACAATGACCCCAAGCATACTTCCAAAGTTGTTGCGAAATGGCTTAAGGACAACAAAGTCAAAGTATTGGAGTGGCCACCAAAAGGCCTGACCTCAATCCTATATAACATTTGTGGGCAGAACTGAAAAAGCCTGTGCGAGCAAGGAGGCCTACAAACCTCACTCAAAATTCACCCAACTTATTGTGGGAAGCTTATGGAAGGCTACCCAAATGTTTGACTCAAGTTAAACAATTTAAAGGCAATGCTAGCAAATACTAATTGAGTGTATGTAAACTTCTGACCTACTGGGAATGTGATGAAAGAAATAAAAGCTGAAATAAATCATTCTCTCTATTCTACTAGCACTGCCACAGTGCTTCAACAAAGTTACTGAGTAAAGTGTCTTAGTACTTATGTAAATGTAAAATTTCAGTTTTACATTTATTTTTTATACATTTGCAGAAATGACTAATGACCTGCTTTTGCAGTTGGCAGCCAAGTTTGCTGTCGCGCAGTCAGAATGCGCATTAGCTTCTCCTGTTTTTCCCTGTCCTTGCCCCGCTTGTTAAATATTATGCACATTGAGAACTTGATAGCAAACGTCCTCGCCTTGTGATTTTCTTATTGTAGCAGGCAGCAACCATCTAAATAATCAGAACGAAAACATGCGAGGGGAACAGTGATCGGTTGAAATTCTGAAGCTAGTGGATGGAAAAATACAGTTTCACTCTATCCATTCAGAGCGGCAGGATCAACGTACAAGCCGCCCTTCTCTTTACAGACAGGAAAACTAGCCAGTTGAGTTATTTAGACCACGTAGAACCTCGCACATGACTGACTCAAAGACCGTACAGTATGGTTTAGAAACTCTAACTGACTTACATGAGATTTTTGCTGGCACCCGAAAATATATATATTTTTTAAATCACGGATAATTACAAAAAGTACTCTGATCATAATCGTGTCAAGAAAATTGCCCATATGTTATGATACTCGTTTTGTCTAACAATTTCGCACACCCCTAATTCACAGCACTGAGCCAATACATGTTAGAATCACCTTTGGCAGGGATTACAGCAGTGAGTCTTTCTGGGTAAGTCTCTAAGAGCTTTGCACTCCTGGATTGTACAATATTTGCATGTTATTCTTTTTAAAGAATTCTTCAAGCTCTGTTAAGTTGGTAGATGATCATTGCTAGACAGCCATTTTCAAGTCTTACCATAGATTTTCAAGAAGAAAAGTCAAAACTGTAACTAGGCCACTCTGGAGCGTTCAATATTTTCTTTGTAAATAACTTGTGTATATTTGGCTCTTTGTTTAAGGTTATTGTCCTGCTGAAAGGGGAATTTGTCTCTGTTGGAAAGCAGACTGAACCAGGTTTTTCTCTAGAATTTTGCCTGTGCTTAGCTCTATTCCGTTTCTGTTTATCCTTTAAAAAAAAGCTCCCTAGTCCTTGCTGACGACAAGCATACCCATAATATGATGCAGCCACCACCATGCTTGAAAATATGAATCGGTACTCAGTGATGTGTTGGATTTGCCCCAAACATAACGCTTTGTATTCAGGACATGAAGTTATTTTCTTTGCCACATTTTTTTACAGTTTTACTTAAGTGCCTTATAGCAAACAGGATGCATGTTTTATAATATTTTTTATTCTGTATAGGCTTCCTTCTTTTCACTCATGTAGGTTAGTATTGTGGAGTAACTACAATGTTGTTGATCCGTCCTCGGTTTTCTCCTATCACAGTCATTAGACTCTTAAATGTTCTAGTCGCCGTTGGCCTCATTGTGAAATCCCTGAACGGTTTTCCGCCAGTATCTTTGTAGTGACTGGGTGTGTTGATACAACACCCAAAGTGTAATTAATAATTTCACCATGCTCAAAGGGATACTCAATGTCAATGTTTTTATTTTACCTATCTACCAATAGGTGCCCTTTGCGAGGCATTGGAAAACCTCTGGTCTTTGTGGTTGAATCTGTTTGAAATTCACTGCTTGACTGAGGAATTTTACATTTATCTGTATGTGTCGGGTACAAAGATGAGGTAGTCATTTTAGAAACCATGTTAAACACTTATTGCACACAGTCCATGAAACTTATGTTTTTACTCCTGAACCTATTTAGGCTTGCCATAACAAAGGGGTTGAATAATTATTGACGCAACATTTCGGCTTTTCATTTTTTATTAATTTGTCAAAATGTCTAAAAACAATTTCACTTTGACATTATAGGGTATTGTGTGTAGGCCAGTGACCCCTTGACTTTTTCCACCTTTCGTTCAGTTACGTCCTTATTCTAAAATGGATTAAATTAAAAACAATTGTTCTACACACAATACCCCATAATGACAGATTTGTAGATTGTTGTTGCAATGTCAAACAAAAGAAGAAATCACCAGCAGCATACTGAGCTAAACGTTTGGAAATGACAAGTTCACGGTCTCATTCATCGCCTAAAAATTCATATCAAGTGCAAGTTTACTGTTCAGCTCTCATCTGAAGGCCGGGGGGCATTTAGTTTGCCTTCTACTGCAGGTCGCTAAAGTATCCTAATTATTACGCTTCCTTAATTCAAATATATCGACACAAGACCTTAAAGATGGTTTGGTATGGTTCAGAAAGTTGGAACCAAGCTCGATTTATCAGTGTAGCCTGTTTCTGCCTGGACTTGAAATATCTTCACGCCTAGAAAAAAAACATCCAGGCTTTTTTATTTTAAAAAAGACACTTCCAGGGGACATTTTGGGGAAAAACGTATCCTGTCTGAATCGTCCTCTGGAATAATGGACATTCTGGTGTAATAAATACATAACCAATCTTCTCTAGTAATACTAGTCCCATGCGAATAGGACTTTTAATAGCATATACTAACATTTGTAATTGGTCATATGTTTTTGCTGTTTGTTCTTTGATTAAAAAAATTGGAGAAGTCGTTTATCCATCTGTTTCTTGTGCTCGCTCTCTCCTCTCTCTCTTCCTGTCTCTCCTGTCTCACTTTCTCTCTCCTCTCTCAGGTCTCCTCAGGTAGGTTTCCTTCGCTTTCTCCACCTACTCTCCTCCTTCGATTGGAGAAATAACCCCCTGGTTGTCAACCTCAACAGCCAGCTCACTGGTGAGCACACACACAATGTGGATTATATTGTATCTTACACAACAATGTTCATCTAATCATACTCATGCAGCAGTATATAAAGACCCCATAACATCTGTCTCCTTCCCTCTGTCCTGTCCACTCTGTCCTGTTCTCCCTTATCCTACCCATCTCTTTCTCCTTCCTTCTCTTGTCCACTCTCTCCCCTTCCCTCTGTCCTGTCCTTGCCTCTCCTACCCCCCCCCCCCCCCTCTTTCCCTCTCTCTACCTCCTCTCTTACCCTCTCTCCTCCTCTCTTTCCCTCTCTCCTCCCGTCTGTCCTCTTCTGTAGCTGCTGACTACACTGAGATCAAGAATGACTTCATAGCCTCCAGAGAGTCTCTGCCTGTTATGTTCATGGCCACACCCAACGACAAGAAAGTCTCCATTTGGACCAAGCAGGCTCCCACTGTGCAGGTCAGAACACACACATGCAGTACATTCACCAGTATGTCACATCCAATATCTTATTTGTGCAGCACATTGTACACAGCATAGTAACAGAAGAGGCATACACAGAAACTGAGTATAAAAAATCTAACTTTTCAATTGACTCTCACACTGTCTATTAAACAGCATAGTCAATTGTTGGCTTCTGAGAATAGGAAATATACTTACGTCACTGACAGAGAAAGGGTAATGTATAATATTTACAATATGGCAGAATGTTATTGTTAGCCATCAGGGATCCTATGGGAGGAGAGGAGACACAGTCTGGTACCAGTCACCATAACAGCCTTGAGTTAGAGAGCAGTGAGCACTTTGGGGTAGAGGTCAGATGAAGTGAGGAAGAACAGATATCACTACATTTCTGTCTAGCAACAGAGATGCATTTGCTGTTCAGTGTAAGAGACTCAGCCTAGGAGAAAGGGTTAAATATCAGTGCTGGTGTGTGATGTTGTCTAATGCAGCCGTATTGACCCTCTGGGAAGAATAAACTTGGTTTAAGCTTTCATAGTGTCCATCAAGTTTTTACTTTGAATTAGAACCTAACAGAATATAATGGTAGAGGTGACATCATAAACAGCGGAGTAGAAATGAATTGCACATTCTTGTTGGTCGGCAGTCACACAGTTTCCCGATCCTTGGACCCTTCCTCAAAGCATACTGCTCTCCTATGTCACGCTGGTGACAGATACACTCATACCCTTATCAATATTACTATTACTGCTCGGTAAAAAAATCAAGTCTAAATGCCTGTTGAAATGACTAGCGTCGTATCTCACCATAGGCAGCTGACCGTTTCTTTCCTTGATACGGACGTCTTGCTTTTTAACCGTTTCAAGCACCTTGTAATCACTCATCTGTAATGCCATACACATTCAGTTTGTCATGTTATGACACTAATACAATAATTTTATTACATGAATTCAAAATGGCCAAAATACCATTTTACCTGAATGCTTCCTTTTTCATTCACGGTGTTCTATCTAGACGAATACAATGGATATGGCTTCAATATTATCAGGGACAACATGATCAGGAAGTTCATGTAATGCTCACCAGTTGTTTTTTTTAATCGCTGTCCACTTCCAGAAGGAAATCAGTTGAAGATCTTGTTTTCATGTCCGCTGGTTGACAGAGTGCGCTGAGAAATACGGCAGGACACGGCAACATGGGGAGGAGATGGAGCCGGCAGCTTCCCAGCCTCTTCATGTTGCTTTCCTGTTCCACCTAACCCACTGGATTCCAATGCTCCAAGTAGCTGCTCTCTAGACCTGCCATGTTTTTGTGTCTGTCAAATAACATTGAATTCAATAGGCCTAATGCATGATGTGCAGACCAACTAACATTTCATGTGCCTGAGAAAAACGTGTGTGTTTGCGGCATCTGTCATGTCACTTTCACATTGATGGCGAAGGTGCACTTCATTTTGAATGGCTGCAGTGTTCCAACTGTGAATGTACGAAGGCTGCGGGGTAGCAGGTAGAATGATTTGAATATGCCCAAGGACACTGCACTTTTCACTTGCGTAATCAAATGATTCATCGAGAAGCTGAGCACTATTTGATAGAACCGCTTATAATGGAGCTCAGTGCACATGTTTTTACAGCCCGATGTTCTCACCAAGATGCCCATCCTTCACAATGTACCACATCTTTGTGATGAAGTCTGGTGTTTAGACAAGAGTAAACCTGGCGTTTCGATAGAACTCAAACTGCCCTTAGCTGACTCATTCACAGTATTGACCCTACATCTGTTTAAACCACAGGTGAAGATAGTTCTGAATGAGGAGTTTCAAACGTATCTCTTTACAGACAACCAACAAGGGTTTGGTAGGATCACTCTCACTATGCTGGCCAGTATCAGGTGTGGGCTATTGAGGGGTTTGTCTGTGTGTGCTCAGATGTTGCAGCGTGTGGTGATGGTGGCTGCAGAGAGCCTGAAGATCCTAGAACCTCAGCTGATGGACACCAGCCAGATACAGGATGTCAGGGTCAGTCACTCACTCACACGTTCTTTAAAACTACCACTCGCATGCACAATTGTATAATGTTTTTCTTCATTTCCCCAAAATGATTGCATTGTCAAACCTACTGTAATATACCATTCCATCATTACCATTCCTTCTCTCTGTGTTTGTGTACACACACACACACACACACACACACACACACACACACACACACACACACACACACACACACACACACACACACACACACACACACACACACACACACACACACACACACACACACAGGTGGTCATGCGGCCTCCATTGGATCCCTATGATGTCCTGATCCACCTGAGCCCCAAGCAGGTGCCCTTACTGAGCCAGGCAGTGGACCCGCCTCATGCCACCTTCAGCAGGGGCATCCTGGCTGGCAAAGTGGCCAACACGGGAGGGGCACTACCCGTCATCGACTTCAACCCCGTCACCCACTACCTGGCAGAGCTCCGGGTAAGTACTGGTGTGGTGCGCAATGGGCTCTGGCTTGCTGGTTTTCTATAGAAGCAGAAAGACGACGTCTAGGTTTTTCCTGACATGCAGTTTGCCATTTATTTCTAGTGGCCTTGTGCAGCCATATCTATTACCTATTGTATGTAGGTTTCAGACCATGTAGTTC
This sequence comes from Salvelinus fontinalis, assembly GCF_029448725.1. Classification (NCBI taxonomy): domain Eukaryota; kingdom Metazoa; phylum Chordata; class Actinopteri; order Salmoniformes; family Salmonidae; genus Salvelinus; species Salvelinus fontinalis. The sequence goes on from NC_074668.1 coordinate 12,726,494, forward strand.
TTGTAATTTTGACTCAAGTGGGTTAAAGGCCTTCCATTTTTTTAAACCTGTCTGCTTATCTTTCCCAGGATGCATTTGGAGACCTGGCTCTGTTCTTCTATGACCCCTATGGCGGCACTGTGATCGCGGTGCTATGGAAACCCAAAGCCTTCAGCCCACTGCCGTTCAAGGTAAAGACCGGAAGTCACAGAGCATATCTTTCTTTCCCTCTCTATTTGCTTATTCATTTCTTTGTGTATCCCCCTGGTCATATGTGTGTCCCTCTGGAACAGACGTCCCAGATGGTAGCTCGTCGTGTGGAGGTGAGTGGGGAGGAGGCTCACACTGTCCCCAACGTGGAGGCCATCCTGGAGGATTTCAGGGTCATGGGCCAGGGCCTGGTGAAGTCGGTGGAGCCAAGGACGGAGAGATGGGTGGTGTAGTGTAGACTGAGGTCACACACCCCCACACACACATGTACCGTGATCATATTTTAACTTGTACAATCAAGTTCGACTTTAAATTAATTCCCCATAGCCAGCAACTTTCTTAGTGCAAAGGTTGTATGTTCAGATCTCATCACTGACAACTTTAGCATTTTAGCAAACTTTGTAACTACTTAGCATGTTAGCTAACCTTAACCCAACTCCTAACCTAGCCACCTAGCAATCTAGCTAACGTTAGCCGTAACGAATTGGTCACATATCATACGTATTGCAAATTCATAACATATTGTACAAATCGTAATTTGTAACATGAAATGAATGGACATCAACAAATTAATAATACTGTACAAAATGCAGCATCATACTAAATTGAGTGAGTGAATTTACTTTTACTATGTTATGTTTCACCGTGAGTACAGCTTGAACACATTTTATTTGATATATATAATTCTGTGATCAGAACAAGTCAAGGAGATTTATTGGGTAGGAGAAATGTTGTAAGAAACTAACCATGTTTTTTTTTCCGCTTGTGCTTTACCCAGTCTTATAAAAAACTACTCTTCTCAAGCTCGTCTGTGTTACTGTTTCATCTGGGAGGGTAAATAGTGACAGCATGATGCGGTAGCAGTGAACTGTCCCTACGGTATTCCCCATAGTGTAAAAGCAGTCTAGTTGAGATGATGTATCCTGACCAACAGGGGGCGCTTCACCCTATCTATGAAAGTAGATCGTGAACATAAAGGCTCAACATGGTCAATCCACATGTGCATTAGCCATGCAGCATTTACGGTGATACGGCCTTTGCAGAGGTCGGGGCATTCATACTTGTGCTTTGCAGAGCTGTTGTGGAGGAAGTGAGTTTGTGCTCATACAGGACCTCCTGCCCTCACCTACTGTCAACTAGTCATGTCAATGCAGAGCCTTATGGAGCCCTATGAGTTGTTACAATACAATTGAGAGGCTCTGCGGGAGTGCGGTATAGAGCTCAATTTGGCCTCTGTGTGCCTACGGCAGCTCCGCAAAAGCTCACACTGTTCAAGCACCTCGGGTCACATTTTCGTATCAAGCATAAGTTGTCTCTTAGAGTACAGGCAGGCATGCCTGGGCATGACGGACTAGGCTACACCCTCCCCTGCTCCTGGGAAGAAACCTGGAGATGCATAAGTAACATGAAGTGTCATTACTCTGGCCGTTTGGGTGTAACGATTACCATTTGAAATATTGTAGAAGTAAGTTCTCACTGGTTTCATAATCACAGAGCTGCCAGTATCGCCTCGGCGGTAAATTCCAAAGAGCTTGCATATTATTTCACAACTGCGAAATGGGTAAGAGTTTTAAAAAATATATACACTGCTCAAAAAAATAAAGGGAAGACTAAAATAACACATCCTAGATCTGAATGAATGAAATATTGTTATTAAATACTTTTTTCTTCACATAGTTGAATGTGCTGACAACAAAATCAGACAAAAATGATCAATGGAAATCAAATTCATCAACCCATGGAGGTCTGGATTTGAAGTCACACTCAAAATTAAAGTGGAAAACCACACTACAGGCTGATCCAACTTTGATGTAATGTCCTTAAAACAAGTCAAAGAGGCTCAGTAGTGTGTGTGTGGCCTCCACGTGCCTGTGGGACCTCCCTACAACGCCTGGGCATGCTCCTGATGAGGTGGCGGATGGTCTGAGGGATCTCCCAGACCTGGACTAAAGCATCCCCCAACTCCTGGACAGTCTGTGGTGCAACGTGGCGTTGGTGGATGGAGCGAGATATGATGTCCCAGATGTGCTCAATTGGATTCAGGTCTGGGGAACGGGCGGGCCAGTCCATAGCATCAATGCCTTCCTCTTGCAGGAACTGCTGACACACTCCAGCCACATGAGGTCTAGCGTTGTCTTGCATTAGGAGGAACCCAGGGCCAACTGCACCAGCATATGGTCTCACAAGGGGTCTGAGGATCTCATCTCGGTACCTAATGGCAGTCAGGCTACCTCTGGCGAGCACATGGAGGGCTGTGCGGCCCCCCAAGACATGCCACCCCACACCATGACTGACCCACCGCCAAACCGGTCATGCTGGAGGATGTTGCAGGCAGCAGAACGTTCTCCACGGCGTCTCCAGACTCTGTCACGTCTGTCACATGTGCTCAGTGTGAACCTGCTTTCATCTGTGAAGAGCACAGGGCGCCAGTGGCGAATTTGCCAATCTTGGTGTTCTCTGGCAAATGCCAAACGTCCTGCACGGTGTTGGGCTGTAAGCACAACCCCCACCTGTGGACGTCGGGCCCTCATACCACCCTCATGGAGTCTGTTTCTGACCGTTTGAGCAGACACATGCACATTTGTGGCCTGCTGGAGGTTATTTTGCAGGGCTCTGCCAGTGCTCCTCCTTGCACAAAGGCGGAGGTAGCGGTCCTGCTGCTGGGTTGTTGCCCTCCTACGGCCTCCTCCACGTCTCCTGATGTAATGGCCTGTCTCCTGGTAGCGCCTCCATGCTCTGGACACTACGCTGACAGACACAGCAAACCTTCTTGCCACAGCTCGCATTGATGTGCCATCCTGGATGAGCTGCACTACCTGAGCCGCTTGTGTGGGTTGTAGACTCCGTCTCATGCTACCACTAGAGTGAAAGCACCGCCAGCATTCAAAAGTGACAAAAACATCAGCCAGGAAGCATAGGAACTGAGAAGTAGTCTGCGGTCACCACCTGCAGAACCACTCCTTTATTGGGGGTTTCTTGCTAATTGCCTATAATTTCCACCTGTTGTCTATTACATTTGCACAACAGCATGTGAAATTTATTGTCAATCAGTGTTGCTTCCTAAGTGGACAGTTTGATTTCACAGAAGTGTGATTGACTTGGAGTTTAAGTGTTCCCTTTTTTTTTTTAGCAGTGTATATTCCAAAACAAAAGAAAAATTGAACGCTTTGCTTGCTTTACCTTTAGTTATACATCATAGTGAGTGGAAATAAAGGATAAATAACGGAAATGTTTGCTTCTTTTTATGAACCTCTTACCTATTTTACAGTTGCGAAAGAATATACAATATGCTATAGAAGCAAAAAGACAACGTCTGGGTTTTTCCTGACCTGCAGTTTGCAATTTATTTCTCGTGGCCTCGTGCAGCCAGGGCTATTGCCTGTGCCTTGAATAAGTATTTATCCCCCTTTTTGTTTTTCCTATTTTGTTTCATTACAGCCTGTAATTTAAATAGATTTTTATTTGGATTTCATGTAATAGACATACACAAAATAATCCAAATTGGTGAAGTGAAATGGGAAAAAATTCCTGTTTTTTTTTTAATTATTTGAAACAAGTAAAGTGGTATGTGCATATGTATTCACCACCAAATGCTTTGAAGCTCCTAAATCAGATCTGGTGCAACCTATTACCTGCCAAGAGAGGGCCGCCCACAAAACTTACGGACCAGGCAAGGAGGGCATTAATCAGAGGCAACAAAGAGACCAAAGATAACCCTGAAGGAGCTGCAAAGCTCCACAGCGGAGATTGGTGTATCTGTCCATAGGACCACTTTAAGCCGTACACTCCACAGAGCTGGGCTTTACGGGAGAATGGCCAGAAGAAATCCATTGCTTAATAAAGAAAAATATAAGCAAACACGTTTGGTGTTCGCCAAAAGGCATGTGGGAGTCTCCCCAAACATATGGAAGAAGGTACTCTGGTCAGATGAGACTAGAATTGAGCTTTTTGGCCATCAAAGAAAATGCTATGTCTGGCGCAAACCCAACACCTCATCACAGAGAAGCATGGTGGTGGCAGCATGCTGTGGGGATGTTTTTCATCGGCATGGACTGAGAAACTGGTCAGAATTGAAGGAATGATGGATGGTGCTAAATACAGAGAAATTCTTGAGGGAAACCTGTTTCAGTCTTCCAGAGATTTGAGACTGGGACGGAGGTTCACCTTCCAGCAGGACAATGACCCTAAGCATACTGCTAAAGCATCACTCGAGTGGTTTAAGGGGAAACATTTAAATGTCTTGGAATGGCATAGTCAAATTCCAGACCTCAATCCAATTGAGAATCTGTAGTATGACTTAAAGATTGCTGAACACAAGCAAAACCCATCCAACTTGAAGGAGCTGGAGCAGTGTTGCCTTGAAGAATGGGCAAAAATCCCAGTGGCTAGATGTGCCGAGCTTAAAGAGGCTTGCAACTAATTGATGGAAAAGGTGTCTACAAAGAATTGATTTTGGGGGGGTGAATAGTTATGCACACTCAAGTTCTGTTTTTTTTGTCTTATTTCTTTTTTTCATAATAAATATTTTGCATCTTCGAAGTGGTAGTAAATCAAATGATACAAATCCCCCAAAAAATCCATTTTAATTCCAGGTTGTAAGGCAACAAAATAGGAAAAATGCCACGGGTGAATACTTTCACAAGCCACTGTGGTTCTTGGGTTAATGGCCATCTGTTTTAAACCTGTGTCTGCCCATCTTTCCCAGGATGTATTTGGAGACCTGGCTCTGTTCTTCATTGACCCCTATGGCGGAAAATGCATCACACCATCCAGGCAACTCCGGACACATTTTCAGACCAAGCATAAGTTGGCTCTTAGAGTACAGGCAGGCATGCCTGAGCATGACAGACTAGGCTACATCCTCCCCTGCTCCTAGAAGAAACCTGGGGACGCATCAGTATCATGAAGTGTCATTACTGTGGCCGTTTGGGTGTAACGATTACCGTAGAAGTAAGTTCTCACTGGTTTCATAATCACTGAATCAAATTTGAGAGAGCTTACACGTTCTTTCGCAACTGTAAAATGTGTATGCGGTGGGGTGGGGGTCTACTAATCTATATGAAGTTGTTTTAAAGTCGTACCAAGGATCATTTTGCTGTTTGGATTTTAAGACCCCTTGAAGTATAACAATTTTTCTTTACAAAATAATTTTGAGAAATGTAATTTGGCCTTAATGCTATTAGCCCATACTAATGCATTGAGTAACAGTCTCACTACATGGAACAACAGATAGATTTTGGGGGGAGACTAAAGGAAGTTTGTTCTGACGTGTCTGTCTTATATCTGAGAGATAACAAATATCAGGAAACACTTTTTTCATGTATTTAACCACTTATTTTTGTCCCTAAACAGTCTCAGTATACAGTACCACAGTTTGGACACACCTACTCATTCCAGGATTTACATTTATTTTGACTATTTTCTACATTGTAGAATAATAGTGAAGATGTGAAATACACACATGGAATCATGTAGTTACCAAAAAAGTGTTAAACAAATCAAAATATATTTTATTTAGAGTTTCTTCAAAGTTGCCACCCTTTGCCTTGAAGACAGCTTTGCATTCTCTCAACCAGCTTCATGAGGTAGTCACGTGGAATGCATTTCAATTAACAGGTGTGCCGTGTTTAAAGTTCATTTGTGGAACTAATGCGTTTGAGCTAATCTGTTGTGTCAAGGTAGGGGTGGTATACAGAAGATAACCCTATTTGGTAAAAGACCAAGTCCATATTATGGAAAGAACTGCTCAAATAAACAAAGAGAAGCAACAGTCCAGGTCAGTGAATACAGAACATTTCAAGAAAGTTTCTTCAAGTGCAGTCGCAAAAACTATCGAGTGCTATAATGAAACTGGCTCTCATGAGGACCGCCACGGGAAAGGAAGACCCAGAGTTACCTCTGCAGATGATTTGATTAGGATCTATTTTAGTCCTTAAACATTGAAATACAATTTATAATACGATCACATTTAACACTATTACAGATAAATACTCTTCAGTCTGAAATGATAGATTCATCTACCATATTCCTGCACAACCTTCAAATTTATTATATTTATATATTGAAAGGTTTCTGGTTTGCTCAGATAAATTTTTCCATTGCTCTAATTTGAAATTTTATTTAGCCTATTTGTCTTTTCTGTGTGGACAATCTATTCCTAGTACTTACTGAATGTTTGTCTCTTACCAACTGAATACTGTTGTGAATTGAGTTAGGCCTCTTTAAATGGTGTACATTGCAAAATAAAATAAGCATTTTTTTCAATTATCTTGATTATGATTGTGCATGACTCTAACAGAAGAACCATATCTCCACCTTAAACCATTCCTTGCTGCTTTGTTCTGTTCAATCTGCAGCCTGCGGACACATTTCCCCAGACCACAGAACAGTCGTTCACCTGACTCCCAATGTAATGCTTGAGTTGTTTGTTTAATCTTTCCTTGTAAATATTTAGCTATCCTGATCATGCATTTTATTTTTGACATAGATCAGTTATTTGAAACGACCATGATAAACAGTTGTCCAGCTGCACTCCGAGTAGTTTTTTCTGCCACTTCCTCAATTTGTACTCCCCCCACACTTAATTGTATCCCATGTTTTTGGCCTTTTGCTGGTGGAACAGACCAACATAACTTTGGTTTTCTAAGTGTTCAAAACAAGGTTGTTCCGGCAAACCCACTACATCTATTTGTAGAGCTTGCTGTACCTGTTGAACCGATTGTCTTGCTGTATAACTTGTAGTTTCATCTGCAGATATAGTAGCTTGAGTTTCAGATAAGGCAAAAAGGCTGTTGGTTTTTGTCGTGGAAATTCTTACACAGGGACACTCAGTCAATCTTACATGAATCCGTGTTTCTTGTTAGCACTCTGGAGAGGTGCCAGACCAATATCTCACGAGGCTTCTTTAAGCTGAGAACTTGAAACAGATCTTTCTTTCGATCTCAAAACGCGGTCTGGGCGTACTGCCAAATTGCAGCTACTGATAGCGAGTGAGGATTTGTACAGTCAGCCACTTGTATGAACACAGATTGTTTATTAGAACAGCACATCAATTGATGACAGAAATTAGTTAAAAGAAAAGCACAAACATGAATTCCCATTACAGTATATATTAAGTAAAGAAGTGGCCCAAGGCAGCTGCCATACCTGCGGTATTCCACTGTTTAAAGCATGAGGGGAAGAAAACTACCCATTGATATAGCTGGACTGTTTCCTGTCAGCTAATATGACTGTACCCAATACAATGCTGCCGCCTCAAACCCATAATGCAATAATTGTCAATTATTTCATGATCCACTAAATCAAATACTAAACTAAAACGTAAAAATAGTACCACCACAACCTGCCATTATCCATAGCATTGAGCCTGTGCTAAGTCATGTCAACCAATGCAGTGGTAATGGAATGGTTTTGCTGTAAGAAGGCTGAGATCAGATCATTCTTTTCCATATACTCCCATATTTTTCAACTCACAAAACCCTCCATATCTTACTGAGTGACGGGGGTAGACTAATTGGTCCACTACTGGCAGGAGTAATGGGTTCTTTGCTTTCTTTTGAGATTGACACAGTTTAGCTTCCATACATTTGGGAATGTCCCCTTTTCCAGTGACCAAATAAATATGTGTTTCAGTGGAGTTGAAATCTGGGGGGGCAGCATAGCGAAGTGAAAAATTGTCCATAAGATCATAACCTGTAGATTTACCATTGGGTAGTGACTTCAACAGGTTTAACACCTCAACTGGCACTATTTGTAGACTAAAAGAGCAGTTTTTGTTGCTGCTCATAATATGATCATCAATCCATTGGACAATAGCTTGTTTGGAAGAATGGGTGATTACGTCGCTCAGTACATCAATTTTCTTTGTAAAAAAAATCTGCAGAATGATTGGCAATATCAGCTGGTTTTATTGTTCTCCGTCAACCTCCACACTAGATGGGTATGATGAAATAGATATACCAAGTAAGCCCTGAACTGTATTCCGTAGCTTTAAAAAAAATCAATTTGACAATCAAAAGCATTTCTGTAAAATGTTTTGATTTAATTTAACTGCAAAATTACAATGTTCTATTATTCTGTTCATCAATTTGTAGTTCAGATTTGGCTGGTAAGACTATGCCAATATTTCATTGAGAAAAAGCCTCACCAAGTTCATCAATCCATGGAGATGGACGAGCCCCAACTGTGGCATGATGGTCCATTACCCCAGTGAGCAAATCAATTAAACATTCTGTAGTGTTATTTAAACCAACCTCTAGATAAATCAGCGCCCAGGGTACAGCAGCCAAATCCTTTCGAAATAGCTCATGTTTAAATGTGTAAACATTTCTCTTGACCACAATCCTTGGGGGTTTCTTTGGAACCTTTGTGTTCATGATTATGGTCTATCCAGCCCACTGGCATTGATCTGGGTTTTAAGCATTGCAATGGTATATTACAGATCAGTTCAATGCACGTGTCTGAACGGTGAACTAAATTAGTTGATCTAGTTCTATCATTAACCATTTTTTTCTAACCACAGCTCTCAGCATCTCATTAATGTAGTTATATTTGAATTCCAATTTATATTAAAATCACCCAAGTTCAATACATCTGTCACTATCTGTGGCCTTGTCAAACCCAGTGCATAAGTCATCCAGACAGGACACCTTAGAGCTAGGAGGTCTATACACACATCCTACCAATATGGGTGCCTGGTGAGGCAGATGTACTTGAGCCCATTGTGCCTCTACTTGACATACATTATAAGGTATATGATTCTGAATGTACAGAGCTACACCCCCTGTTACGAATCCCTTTGGCCCTGCAGTCTAGGGGGGGATGGAAACGAGACCCGTAACATAACTCATGCAAATCATAATAGTGAAAAAGTGAGAACGAAAAACCACAGACAACTTAAATCTACCGTCAAACACTCATGGTTTATTTTAAACACAATTCCCATTCCTGTCCCTTCGATGTAGACTATCCATGAATGTTAATTTTCCCATAATTTACAGATGCATCCAAATGTGTTTCGGTCAAAGCTAAAATATGAATATTATTGATGTTGACTAAGTTAACCTCATGTATTTTGTTAGGAAGGCTACATACATTAACCTGAGTTTTATGCAACCCTTTCCTTGTCAAGTGGAGATCAATAGAGCATGTATTCATTATAGAGGAGATTAATAGAGCAAGTATTCATTATAGTGGAGATCAATAGAGCATGTATTCATTATAGTGGAGATCAATAGAGCATGTATTCATTATAGTGGAGATCAATAGAGCATGTATTCATTATAGTGGAGATCAATAGAGCATGTATTCATTATAGTGGAGATCAATAGAGCATGTATTCATTATAGTGGAGATCAATAGAGCATGTATTCATTATAGTGGAAATCAATAGAGCATGTATTCATTATAGTGGAGATCAATAGAGCATGTATTTGTTATAGTGGAGATCTATAGAGCATGTATTCATTATAGTGGAGATCTATAGAGTATGTATTCATTATAGTGGAGATCCATAGAGCATGTATTCATTATAGTGGAGATCAATAGAGCATGTATTCATTATAGTTGTCATGATACACTACAACACAAACTCAGATTTGAACATTGGATTAAAATAGCCAGGAAGTTACTCTAGACTCCCGATACAGTTGGATTAAAATAGCCAGAGAGTTACTCTAGAGTCTGTGGTGGATGAATCAGAATTAGTTGGGTAACATAAGTAATTAAGATGTCATATCTGCATAATATTCTTATGTGATATACTTTTTATTAGAATGTATTTCAAATAGACTCTAGTGTTGGCAGTTGCATTGCTTCCCTCAGCTGGGGCTCAGTCACTTGGGGCCCAGAGAGGGGAGAGGTCAGGCTTGTCTTTCACATTTCCCTGGTGCTATGCAGAATATCAGAAAGGGAAGAGGACAGGATGGTACATTGTCTTCATATGTGAATGTATCTGTTAAACCATGTGAAGGGATGGCGTAATTAAGGGGGAACCAATTACTTGTCTGTGCGCAAGTCACTCCCCTCAGTGAGCTTGTCCAGGAGAGGGGTCAAGAAGGGGTTTTACTTTAGATGGGAGTATCTAGAGTTGACAATTTGAGTTATGCCATTGGATAAGGTAATGGTTCTGTGCTATGAAGTACCAGGAACGAGATTAGAACCTCGTTTTAGGGACCAAACTGAATGATAATTTATAGCGAATGCTATCTGGCTAATGCTATCTGGATACCCCTCTCAAGTAAAAGTCTTTCTTTGTGAACTGTTCCTAAGATCTGTGGTTCGTCATGTAGGTTGAGAGGGGTGTATCTTGGCTATAAAAGATCTTTGTAATTTTCTGTAGTCACTTTCAATGGTTCATTAGAGATAGCGCATCATTGAAAGTCAAATGCTATTGCAAAGCTCTTATTATTAAAGATGTAGTTTAAGTATAACTCTGACTGTTGTGTGAAGTTTGTAACTCATTTGGGAAAGCAGAAATATGCCACCACAAGTCCTGATACAGTTGGATTAAAATAGCCAGGGAGTTTCTCTAGAGTCCCGATACACTTGGATTAAAATAGCCAGGGAGTTTCTCAAGAGTCCCGATACAGTTGGATTAAAATAGCCAGGGAGTTTCTCTAGAGTCCCGATACAGTTGGATTAAAATAGCCAGGGAGTTACTCTAGAGTCCCGATACAGTTGCCCGTTGATGTAAAGTTTATCCATCACCAAGGAGACTCGTTGGTTCAGGCAACGCTTTTCTTTCGTAATGGGATAGTTTTTTTCCCTCCTTTCATTGATCTCTGTGGGGAAGTGATCATTCATTCCAAAATCAGTGTTTGAGTTCTCTGCCCCTGCTCTTCGCCAATTCCTTTTGCTTAAAATATTCAAAAACATGCAATAATAGCCCATGGACTATTCCCAGAGGCCTTACCCGTTCTATGGAGTGGAGAAAGTGACATTTACGCACAACTGTGGGCAGTTTCAGTTGAGGTGACATAGTCGTGGAAAGTGTCCTCCCAGCTTCTGCTGTTGTCATTCTCTGGTATCCCTGAAAAGATGAGATTGTCCCGCATTGATCGACACTGTACATCAACCATGGTTTCTTTAAGTAGTTTGTTCTCCCTTTGCATCACCTCCACCTTGCCAGGAATAGAGTCTACAGTATCTTTCAACACTGTGTTCTCTTTCCTTATATCATCAATCTGACATTGGCTGAATTCTAGATTGGCACAATCAATTGAAGTCCTCTTGTAGTATATCCAAGATATCAAGGTTGGCAAGCCTTTCATTGATAGATTTCAACAAGTCAACATCCATATCCGTAAACCACTCTCCACGCACACCCGCTTGTTTGGGGATGGTTTGATGCCATTGTTGATACGGCTTGGCCAACTTGGATTAGGTTTGTTTTATTGAATGTGTTTGTTGTCCTTAACAGTGCTTGAAACCAGTGACATATTTCTTTGAGCTCGTCAGTACCTTTCGTCAATGAATCATTCAAGCTCTTCCATGGATTCTGAATCATCCAGGATGTTTGCAGGCAGAGTAAAACAATGTCAAAACAACGGATGTATCTTTCTGGACCTACAGTTGAAGTTGGAGGTTTACATACACTTAGGTTGAAGTCATTAAAACTAGTTTTCAACCACTCCACAAGTTTCTTGTTAACAAACTATAGTTTTGGCAAGTCAATTAGGACATCTACTTTGTGCATGACACAAGTAATTTTTCCAACAATTGTTTACAGACAAATGATTTAACTTATAATTCACTGTATCACAATTCCAGTAGGTCAGATGTTTACATACACTAAGTTGACTGTGCCTTTAAACAGCTTGGAAAATTCCAGAAAATGATGTCATGGCTTTAGAAGCTTCTGATAGGCTAATTGACATTATTTGAGTCAATTGGAGGTATACCTGTGGATGTATTTCAAGGCCTACGTTCAAACTCAGAGCCTATTTGCTTGACATCATGGGAAAATCAAAAGAAATCAGCCAAGACCTCCACAAGTCTGGTTCATCCTTGGGAGCAATTTCCAAATGCCTGAAGGTACCACGTTCATCTGTACAAACAATAGTACGCAAGTATAAACAACATGGGACCACACATCTGTCTTACCACTCAGGAAGGAGAGGCATTCTGTCTCCTAGAGATGAATGTACTTTGGTGCGAAAAGTGCAAATCAATCCCAGAACAACAGCAAAAGACCTTGTGAAGATGCTGGAGAAAACGGGTACAAAAGTATTTATATCCACAGTAAAACGAGTCCTATATCGACATAACCTGAAAGGCCACTCGGCAAGGAGGAAGCCACTTCTCCAAAACCGCCATAAAAAAGCAAGACTACGGTTTGCAACTGCACATGGGAACAAAGATCATACTTTTTGGAGAAATGTCCTCTGGTCTGATGAAACAAAAATAGAATTGTTCGGCCACAATGACCATTGTTATGTTTGGAGGAAAAAGGGGGAGGCTTGCAAGCCGAAGAACAGCATCCCAGCCGTGAAGCACGGGGGTGGCAGCATCAAACCCGACTCATTTACACCAGCTCTGTCAGGAGGAATGGGCCAAAATTCACCCAACCTATTGTGGGAAGCTTGTGGAAGGCTACCCAAAACTTTTGACCCAAGTCAAACAATTTAAAGGCAATCCTACCAAATTCTAATTGAGTGTATGTAAACTTCTGACCCACTGGGAATGTGATGAAAGAAATAAAAGTAGAGGGAATTATTTATTTCAGCTGTTATTCTGACACTTCACATTCTTAAAATAAAGTGGTGATCCTAACTGACCTAAAACAGGGCATTTTTACTAGGATTAAATGTCAGGAATTGTGAAAAACTCCGTTTTTAAATGTATTTCCACATAAATATTCTGAAGTTGGTGTTTTTTGTAATGATTTAAGTGACCATTGTGCTGTTGTTGCTTTTAGAAATATTAAGGTTCCTAAGACAAACCCACGTTTTATTCGTAAGAGAAATTTGAAGTGTTTTAATGAGCAGGCTTTCTTTCATGATTTGCCTTATTTTGACTGGAGCAAGATTGAGTTTATCCCTAATGTGGAAACTGCCTGGATATTCTTTCATTATGTTTTTTTTTTTTTTTACTAATAGTAAACAAACATGCCCCATTCCGCAGGTTCAGAGTTAAAGGGTGGGATAATCCATGGTTTTCTTCTGAGCTGTCTTGTATTATTCACGACCGTAATCTAGCCTGGGCTAAAGCAAGGAATAACAAGTGTTATTTTCTTCTCAGGAAGGCCAAGTCTGAATATTTTATGTCTGTTACCACTGAATGACCCTAGAAAGTTTTGGAAGGCTATTAAGTCTATGTCTGGAAACAGTAATGTTAATGAATTACTGTCATGTGTTTTGAAGGACTCTGTTGCTGTATATGACAAAACTGAAATGCTGAATTGTTTCAATGAGCACTTTGTATCATCTGGTAGGCTGTTTGATTCAGTGTCCCCTGTCTCTGTACAACCCTGTGTGGATGAACCAGTGTCCTCTGTCTCTGTACAGCCCTGTGTGGATGAACCAGTGTCCTCTGTCTTTGTACAACCCTGTGTGGATGAACCAGTGAGAGCTGGTCAAACTTTGAGCTTTTTGCCATTCTCGGTGCAGGTGGTACATAAAGCCCTGAAATCCTTATATCAGAGAAAGCCTGCAGGTCTTGATCTTTTGGATCCCTGCTTTTTAAATCTGGCAGCTGATTTCATAGCTGAACCACTTACATATCTGTTCAATCTAACCCTGGAATGTAATGAAAATCTGGAAATCAGCATTTGTCCTACCACTTTTAAAAGGGGGAGATCCAACTCTTTTAAATAATTATAGGCCAATCTCAAAGCTGTCACCCCTGGTGAAAATACTTGAAACCCTTGTGAGTGAACAGCTAAAAGAGTTTTTATTTACTAACTCTATTTTATCAATGTACCAATCGGGCTTCAGGGAGAAGCATAGCACAATTACAGCAGCCATGAAGGTTTTAAATGATATCACTGAAGCCCTTGACAAAAAACAGCACTGTGTCTCACTTCATATTGATCTCTCTAAGGCTTTTGATACAGTTGATCATGCATTACTAAGGCATAGATTGTCGAGTGTAGGTCTTTTAGAGCATGCAGTTGCATGGTTTGCTAACTATCTGTCTGATAGAACTCAGTGAACTCAATTTGATGGGCTTATGTCTGTTAAATTGTCTCTCTTTAATGATGTGGTTCAGAGGTCTATTTCTTTATTCTTTATAAAAATGAAGTTGTGCATTTTGGACATTTTTGTCTAAATAAAAGGCTCTGTACTTGGTCCTCTCTTATTCACTATTTATATAAATGATTTAGACAAAAATGTCCAAAATGGACAACTTCATTTTTATGCTGATGATACTGTTATTTACTGTTGTGCCTCGTCTCTTACAAAAGCTTTCCAGAACTTGCAAACTGCTTTTTATACTGTTCAACATACCTTGTGTCAATTGAAGCTTATCCTCAATACTGACAAAACTAAACTAATGGTGTTTTCTAAAGCAAGAAATAGACCTCTGAACCTTTCACCTATTACTAGTACTACCTGTCAGGGCAAGGAGATTGATATATGTAACCTCATATAAATATCTTGGAATTTTAATTGATGACGGCCTCTCTTTTAAATTGCATATTCAACAACTTACAAAAAAATTGAAGCTGAAATTGGGATTTTATTTGAGGAATAAGGCCTGTTTTTATTTTGAAGCCAAAAGGAGGCTAGTATAAGCTACATTTATGCCTTTACTAGACTATGGGGATATTTTATATATGAATGCTTCCCCTCAGTGTTTGAGATCAATTGACACCCTTTACCATGGCACTTTGATATTTATTTTAAACTGCAAAACCCTTACGCACCACTGCACTTTGTATACCAGGGTTGGTTGGTCTTCTCTTGTCACTCGTAGGCTCAGTCACTGGTATACTTTTATTTATAAAGCCATTTTGGGTTTACTACCTTTTTATTTGGGCATTTTTATTGTTCAGAAATGTGGTGGGTACTCTCTTCGTTCGCTGGACTTTATCCTGCTAACTGTTCCAAATGTCCGAACTGAATTTGGTAAAAGGGCTTTTATGTACTCTGCGCCATCGTCTTGGAACGCCTTACAAAATACTTTTAAACTGGAAGAACTTGTCCTGATTGGTATTTTTACATCACTGATCAATGATCTTGAGACTGATTCCCTGACCTGTCAATGTTTTTAATTTGCTGTTTTTGATTTTTGTTATACTCTTGTGAATTTTATGGTTTTTACTAGATTACTTGTAGTTTTTCATGTTGTCCGTCTGTAATTTTTGTAATGACTTGGTGCTGCCTATCTTGGCCAGGACGCTCTTGAAAAAGAGATTTTAAATCTCAATGAGCCCTTCCTGGTTAAATAAAGGTTAAATAAAAAATGTAATGTTTTTTTTTTTGGCTAAGGTGTTTGTAAACTTCTGACTTCAACTGTATACAGGCTGTCGGTAGATACACTCAATACAAAAAAAATGTAAACAATTGTGTACTCACTCCTGCCTGTTATATTGAAATATTTGCCGCAAACAATTAACCGAATCTGCCACCGTAATTTCAAATGTGCTGTGGTTTCTGTTGTGTGGCTGGCTAAATTCATTAGTTAACTGCACCTCAGATTGCCGCTACAAATAAATGCCTCACAGAGTTCAATTAACAGACACATCTCAACATCAACTGTTCAGAGGAGACTGTGTGAATCAGGCCATCATGGTCGAATTGCTGCAAAGAAACCACTACTAAAGGACACCAATAAGAAGAGACTTGCTTGGGCCAAGAAACACGAGCAATGGACATTAGACGGGTGGAAATCTGTCCTTTGGTCTGATGAGTCCAAATTTGAGATTTTTGGTTCCAACTGCTGTGTCTTTGTGAGATGCAGAGAAGGTGAACGGATGATCTCTGCATGTGTGGTTCCCACCATGAAGCATGGAGGAGAAGGTCTGGGGGTGCTTTGCTGGTGTCAGTGATTTATTTTGAATTCAAGGCACACTTAACCAGCATGGCTACCACAGCATTCTGCAGCGATATGACACCCCATCTGGTTTGCGCTTAGTGGGACTATTATGTGTTTTTCAACAGGACAATGACCCAACACACCTCAAGGCTGTGTAAGGACAATTGACCAAGAAGGAGAGCGATGGAGTGCTGCATCAGATGACCTGGCCTCCACAATCCCCCGACCTCAACCCAATTGAGATGGTTTGGGAAGAGTTGGACCACAGAGTGAAGGAAAAGCAGCCAACAAGTGCTCAGCATATGTGGGAACTCCTTCAAGACTGTTGGAAAAGCATTCCAGGTGAAGTTGGTTGAGAGAATGCCAAGAATCTGCAAAGCTGTCATTAACGCAAAGGTTGGCTACTTTGAAGAATCTCAAATATAAAATGTATTTTAATTTGTGTAACACTTTTTTGGTTACTACATGGTTCCATATGTTTTGTTTCATAGTTGATGTCTTCACTATTATTCTACAATGTAGAAAATTGTAAAAATATAGAAAAATCCTGGAATGAGTAGGTGTTCTAAAACTTTTGACTGGTCATGTATACTTCCATTTGGTGTTGGCGGCCATATCTCTGAAATCCATCCCATCCTGTTTGTCTTTACTGTATATTAGCCATAGTTGGCTAGATAGCAAACAAGGGATAAGAACTTGGCCAGCCAGTATGGCTGTGGAACATTTAGGACGAACGACTGGGCCGCGTCTATAGATACAGAACAAAAAGACAATGAGTGAACGACCTTGGGTAGCAACCCTAGATTTGTGTCGGGACTATATCTCGTGGACGGATGAAATTGTTTAAATAAATTAATCAAAATAATGTTTTTTATGAAAATCTGTCAATCGTTATTTGAATATGTTGGGTACCCGTTGTGTAGAAGTATAATGCCCTCGAAGCTGGTGTTTGGAGGATATATTGTATTCTATACAATCTATTGCATCTTAGCCTATGCTGCTCTGTCATTGCTCATCCACATATTTATATATTCTTATTCCATTCCTTTACTTAGATTTGTGTGTATTAGGTATCTGTTGTGGAATTGTTAGATTACTTGTTAGATATTGCTGCACTGTTGTAACTAGAAGCACAAGCATTTCACTACACTCACAATAACACCTGCTAACCATGTGTATGTGACCAATAAAATGTGATTTGATATTGGCACGGTTTGCCTGCCCTCAACTTCTTCCCTGTGCAACGCAAATGCAGTGTTTCATTGGAAATTAATGTTCTTCTGGTTGTACCAAAATGCAATGACACTGTTAGTGTCACCTAGCGACCTGGTCAGAGGCATTAGGACTCTTCAGATGATTTTGTGAGAAGCCTGATTTTCGGGATGACTCATGGTCTGACAAACACTGCTCCATCTCCGTCACCTTTCACCGCAGATGTAATCAGATCAGGGCTCATAGTCTTGGAGACCTTCTAAACATGGGAACAGAACAGTGGCAATTTTAGCATGTAAATCTTGGTGGGGCAAAACAAAATAATGTTTTGGATGCATGCCATTAAAGCTACAATACATGATTTGCACTATAACGGTGAAAAACGGTTCCCACAAACTATTAGGCCTACATAAAACTGTCCCAAAATTAGTCCCAACATCTTACCACTACTACACCTGGCTATCAACAGAGCCTTGTCTGGCAGTGAAACAGGTCATTCAGCCTCATTAACTGCCTTAAAAAAAACAGCTGATATGGCTGACTTGCTTAAACAAATGTGGTTTCTACTGACAATTGAGATGTACGAACTATGACATAAGAGGACAACGAGCGGATGAGGCAATCCGTAATTTCGATGAGCGAGCTAGAATGGACGTATTCAATATAACTATTTGTTCAGCCCTTCTAAAATGTACAGCAACAGAATTCAACATGGGATGTTCTTACAGTATTTCCCTCTACACCAAGTCAGAACCGTCGGATAAATAAAGGAAGCATATAAGCAGACAATATTCAATGATTACATTTCCCTAAAACAGGTTATAGGCTACATGTGCACCACCAAGTCAGAACAGTAGGTGAAATTAAGAGTGGTAAAAGTACCAAATTATTAGGGTGAGGTACTTGGACTACTAACATCTTACTCCACAACATAAACTTAGTATTACTTTCTTAGCTACAGTATACATATCTCCCTGGCATATTACATAATTTATGCAGCAGTATACAATACATTTTTGGAGTCTCATTGGTGTGCTGTGCTTACTTGAACAGGCAGTCCTTCGTGGGCAAATTTTGTCGTCAAAGAAAGAGAAAGAGGCCGGATTTACAATTACAAGTTGGATGACCATTCAAAATGTATTTTCCCTGTCGGAACTAATTTATTCCCGACTTTCCAGGTGCATTGCTTGCAGTTAGCCACAGTCACCGATTCCTTCCAAACGACTCATTGTGGAATTTTCAATTTCCAACTTGTTGTGTAATGTTTATGTGCAATGGCCGATGAGCACAGTATTCTCATTTTACCTATAATTTCTCTTCATTATTTCTCTTCATATGACAAGGATTAAAAAGGATTTGCCAGTAGATTGTCGACTTGATTCATGATGATGACTGCTAGCTAAGATTTTGAAAGTATGATGTTGACATGATCAGTCAAATCAAAGCTACTTTACATATACTGTGATTTGACGCAATTCTATCTGTGGCCAATGACCTTGAGCCTTCTTGGAAGGGCACTTCTAATGTAACTCTATGGCAGCACCCAAAGGGCTTGAATTTTCGATGTCTACCTTTACACTTGGCGGTGACGTAGTGTCCCCATGAGTGACAGAACACTGAGCCAGTCACGGCAAAATGCTCCGTATTTTCGGCTGGCTTGCCCCACCACCACCACTGAAAGCACCGATCTAGGCTGAAACACCTGCATTTTGGAGCTTCCTTAAGAAAAATAAAGATATTGTGTTTGTATGCAGCTTTATTAACTCAATGATATATATATTTTTTACATTGTTTGCAAACTGATATTTAATTTTTTACCTTTATTTTACAAGGCAAGGCAGTTAAGAACAAATTCTTATTTTCAATGACGGCCTAGGAACAGTGGGTTAACTGCCTTGTTCAGGAGCAGAACAACAGATTTTTGTCTTGTCAGCTCAGGGATTCAATCTTGCAACCTTTTGGTTACAAGTCCAACACTCTAACCGCTAGGCTACCTGATATATGACGTATTGATGCCGAAATGCAAGAGAAAAGCCATATTTTCAGATAGGAGTCTAGGTGTAATTTAGATTTTGGCCACCAGATGACAGCAGTGTGTGTGCAAAGTTTCAGACTGATCCAGTGAAGAATTACATTACTGCACAATATTTTTTTTATCAAGTCTGCCAGGAGTTTGCCCAAAATGTGCTGAATTGGCCAATTGATACATTTTCAAGTACATAATTATAGAGAAAATTGTCCCCCACCCCCCTCTTTTACACTGCTGCTACTCTCTGTTTATTATCAATGCATAGTCACTTTAACTTTACCTACATGTACATATTACCTCAATTACCTTGACTAACCGGTGCCCCCACACATTGACTCTGTACCGGTACCCCCTGTATATAGCCTCCACATTGACTCTGTACCGGTACCCCCTGTATATAGCCTCCACATTGACTCTGTACCGGTACCCCCTGTATATAGCCTCCACATTGACTCTGTACCGGTACCCCCTGTATATAGCTTCGCTACGTTTTTTTTTACTGCTGCTCTTTAATTATTTGTTATTTTTACTTAGATTTTTTTTACTCAACACTTCTTTTTCTTGTAAGTAGTATTCAGTGCATGTGATAAATACTATTTTATTTAAAATGCTATGGTAATAAAAATGTATGTTTACACACTCCCAGGAATGTCATACATGATGGATCATTAGCTTATACACTCATTTTCATACAACTAGATGGCCGGGCGGGGTGGGTGTGGAGCCAGAGACAGCAGTGGGGTCAAACTGTAGACCCCAGTTCCTACATTTGAACATAAGAATTGATTTTATCAAACAAAACTATGCTACATTTTATCTCTGGGACACTCAGGATGACAAATCAGAGCAAGATTACTGAATGTAAGTACATAATTTACCTTCAGAGGTGAATGTATCAAACCAGTTGCTGTGATAAAAGTTTTTTGTTGTTGTGCACTCTCTTCAAACAATTGCATGGTATTTCTTTAATGTAATTGCAACTGGTAATTGGACACGGCAGTTAGATTAACAAGAATTTAAGGTTTCTGCCAATATAAGACATGTCTATGTCCCGGAAAGTTGGCTGTTGTATAATACGTCATTCTAGTCACAATAGCGCACCTTAGCAACAACCTTCCCGGTTTAGGGACACAGATCCCATAGAGGTTAAACCTAAAACAAATACGCTATGAACGTCAGAAAAACGGACATATTTGGAAATTGTGGAAATTATCATTGTAACCTACAGTGCCGTGAAAAAGTATTTGCCTCTTTTAAAACGTTCTCTACTTTTCCATATGTGTTAAGGCTGTCGCTTTCCTCATCCTCGGATGAGGTGAGGAGAGAAGGATCTTCGGACCAAAATGCGGAGTCAGGGAAATAAGCCATCTTTATTTTATAAACGACAAAACTGAATAATGATGGCAACACGAAAAAACAAACACTTTCAAAACTTACAAAATAACAAAACGACGTAGAACGAAAACCTGAACATAAACTTACATAACTGAAACGTAAACTCACGAACAGGCAACAGACGACATCGAAACAAAACGAACAGCCAAACAGTCCCGTTTGTGAATATACATCGACAACACGAAAACATCACAGGAGACAATCACCCACAAACAAACAGTGAGAATGCCCTACCTAAATATGACTCTTAATTAGAGGCAAACGCAAACCACCTGCCTCTAATCAAGAGCCATACCAGGCAAACCGAAACCAACATAGAAACAGATAACATAGACTGCCCACCCAAAACACATGCCCTGACCATAAACACATAAAAACAACATAAAACAGGTCAGGACTGTTACAATATGTTTGACACTGAATGTTCAACCAAAACCTGATATTAGATAAAGGGAGCCTGAGTGAACAAATAGCACAACAATTACATACTGTACTTATTTCATAAACAAAGTTATGCAATACCCAATGCCCTTGTGTGAAAACGTAATTGCCCCCACTCTCAATAACTGGTTGTGCCACCTTTTAGCTGCAATCACTCCATCCAAAGGCTTCCTGTAGTTGTTGATCAGTCTGGAGGTATTCTGGCCCACTCTTCCATGCACAACTGCTGTAACATTTGTTCCATGCAGAACTGCTGTGCCATTTGTGGGTTTTCAATCTTGAACTGCTCGTTTCAAGTCTTGCCACAACATCTAAATTGGGACTAGGTCTGGAATTTGATTAGGCCATTCCAAAACTTTAAATTTGTTGCTTATTATAATCATTTTCATGTAGACTTGATTGTGCGTTTTGGATCATTGTCTTGCTGCATAACCCAGCTGTGCTTTAGCTTCAGCTCACAGATGGATGGCCTGACATTCTCCTGTAGAGTTATCTGATACAGAGCAGAATTCATGGTTCCTTCTATTAAGGCAAGTCGTCCAGGTCCGTTGGTATGAGGTTCATACTGTGGAATGCAGTGTTTGGTTTTCACCAGGCATAATGGGACCCATGTTGTCCAAAAAGTTATAATTGTGAATAATCTGTCCATAGAACATTCTTCCAAGACTTGATGATCATCCAGGTGCTTTTTGGCAAACTTCAGTCATCTTTTTGGATGACATGGGTCCCATTATGCCTGGCGAATCCCAAACTCTACATTGTGTTTTGAGAACATTTCCCTCGACCTTACGAATGTTCTGGGAACTTCACAGAACCAATTTTAGGTTTGCTGGGTAGTCTGTCATGCTCAGGAATACCACTCAATTTTGTGTAGTTGGTGTTGGTGGCCATATCTCTGAAATCCATCCCATCCTCAAACTTTCTATGGAGGCAGACTTCCCTGTGATTGGAATTCCTGCTAAATTCAGTTGAGTCAACTTTATTATCCCACAGGGGGAAATTCATTTGGTCATCACACTGTACACAAAGACATTAAAAAGCAACAATCAACATGAATATAAACCTCATGGGCCTCCCGGGTGGCACAATCTTAGATTGGTGAAAACATGTAAGCTATATTTCATCTCCAATGTTTAGTGAAAGCATAAATACATTTGCACAATGAGGGCTTGTTGTCTCTCAAATACTGTACATCGATACAATTGTTGGTTAGCTAGCTAGCAAATTCGATCTATATTAGTATTAACATTAAATCACTTAACAAGACATGGTATGAAGAACAAACGAGCCTCTTAAGATTCCCCACATGGCAGTTTCTTGTCAGTCTTGTTAGCAATCTGGCCATCCATAATCAGAACAACATGCTGGATCCTACCCCATGGAAGTGTACATTGTTTTTGTGATGTCTGCTAACCAGTCTATGGACAGACAACTGTCCGTCCAATGTTGTTAGCTATCTAAAATATTGGACAGGATTTTCTGACAGGTGAGATCAGGCAGGACCATTCTCGCCAATGAGAGGGCAGATACGCGTGTGCCCAACGGCACAAAGTTGTTTTTCTCAAAGTTCCCAGAATGCCAAGGGTATCCACTTATATCAGTACATTTGTAACAGCCTAAACATTATGAAACTTCTATTTGATCAAATAAGCCTCACGCAATTCAACAATGTCATAGACATCAATACTCAAAATGGGCTTTTCTCATGCTGACAGATTTTGGGAGGAGTAAATCATTTCGCTTGGCCTCTTCCTCTCTGGTTTTAGTGTTAAGTAATATTTGTCTTTCAAAAAGTCTGAATGACACCTGACGTGTCACAACAAGATTAACACAAACTACATAAACACAATGGAGACCATTATGTGCACCACCACCGCAATGCTTTTCTCATGAGTTAGAGGTTACTGCATATATGGAGTGTGTCTGATAGTGGACGTTGCGAAACAAGTGGGAGGATCAACACAATTGGGTGTATCGAAACCTAACTCCACAAAGTAGAACTGCACTGTTAATCACATGTTATCAACATGTGGTCAACCCTCCATCTGGAGAGCTCCTGGGTATTCAGGCTGGGCTTTTCATCCAACCATGAAGCATGCAAGTCTGCTTATCAAGGACCTGTTGAGCAGCTGATGTTTAGGCTACAGTGTGGTAAGACCAGGGTTTGAACAAAAGCCTGCACACCCAGTAGTTCTCCTGGAGGATGATTGCCACCCTTGATGTAAAATCTTGTACCATTACAACCAAATACTTTAAAAAAATGAATTATTTATTCAATGATTCAGAGATCAAATGGATAAAGTGAGCTACTTCAAATCAAGGTATATAACTTGACATGAATATGTAGATTTTTAAATTATTGATATTTAAGTGTGCCTCCATTAATTAAATTGCTAAATTATTAAACAAATTTCCATGACTTTTCATGACCTTAAACCCTCATTTTCGATATGTCACGCACAGATTCACAGACTACTGGCAAATAAACTTGAACAATTAAAAAAAAATGTTTTAACCTTTATTTAGCTAGGCAAGTCAGTTAAGAACAATAATCTCTGGATTAACTATCTAATGTTAGCTAAATGTAGTAATTAATCATTTGGCTACATTTCTTTAAATTGACAATTCTGTGAACGGTCTTGTACAAGTTTTAAATTGACACAGTACCTGTTAGCAAAGGTGTCAGTTAGAGATGACGTGCAGGAGCTTGCAGGGATTTGTAGTTTTCCATGATGTCTTCTTTGTTGCTAATAAGCATTTTAGAATCTGAGAGTACACAGAGCTGAATATATTGATAAAAGTCACCTTTTCCTAGAGAGATTTACATGGTTATCAAAACATCACGCCAGGGAAAGCCAACACGAAACACAGCCCTTTAAGTGTTTCTACAATCCCCTATGAGGGAAAAAATGAATGGTTGAAAAAAACTGTCTCAGCCTCATTGCAAAATGTGTAGAATAGCTTAAGATTAGCTATAAAACCACCATTTTCTTTCTGCCACCTGGCAATATGTTTAGAATTGCAGGAAATTAGCTCTTCCTCTTCTGAAGTTAAGTCTTCTGATTCTCACACTCTCTCTTCTCCTTTTAGTCCAGCCTGTTCTTTGTTCTGCCTGAAACTTCATCACCATGCACTGTTCCTGCTTTGTCTGGTCTGAATAGAGGTGCCTGTCATTATATCTCTATAACCGCTCAAAATGTATGCTTCTCACACCAAGAAGCAGTGTGACCCCCCTGTTGAGGTACTAGAGTACATTGTGTTCAACTTAACTGTGAAAGTATAGATTATACAGTATATTATAGATCAATCAGTTCATGAACAAATATGATGTACCTTGATGTTTTTTTGTTCTCTGCTATATCCAACATTGCATTTGATATTCCAACACAATAGGAAGCCCTACACAGTACATTGTGAAGTATCAAAGCACAAAATACAGAGTACAAGTAGTCTACTTCAATTCAAAACATATATCACACTAGCATGAGTAGAGATACTCAAACTAACACTCACATACAGTAAACAATGGCCGTCCCTTTCTTCCCACAAATAACTAAAATACTTTAAACATTTTCAGTATAGTGGATTTCACGTTCTGTCAGGTAGATCTGAGTGCACTCAACAAACTGCCAGTTTCATTACAGACACCATGCAGGGCCCTGAGGCAGGCTGACTCATGTCAAGCAAAGTGCTGTCAGACAGTTCTGAGATCTGTTGATGTATTACCAGATGATAGTATGGCAAGCTCATAAAGCATGTGTAAGGTCTATCCCTATAACTGATTTTGAGTAAATCGTACCTCTATTAGGACCAGACAAAGCAGGAACAACAGAGAAAATGGACAGGTGGAAAGGAGAAGAGAGAGAGTGCGAATCAGAAGAGGCAGAGAGAGAGAGAGTGTTTGGGAGTTACAAGGGAGGGAGGGAGGGAGGGAGGGAGGGAGAGTGAGAGAGAGAGAGATTGTGGGAGGGAGAGAGAAGGGAGTGTTCGAGGAGGCTGTCTTTGGCAGGAGCCACAGGAAATCCAGGTCCTATAAGAGAAGGAGGCCAGGGCCTCATCCATCACACACACTCAAGAGGCCCTACCTACCTACTGTCACCAGACACAGTACAGGAGGCCAGGGCATCAGCCATCACACACACTCAGGAGGACCTACCTTGCCGAGCAGCACTGAACCATGGGAAAACAGAAGATATGGTTGGACAAGCTGGCACGGAACTTCCAGATCCGTAACCTGCTGCTGCGCCAGGCTCTGGCAGAGTGTCTGGGTACCCTCATCCTGGTGGTAAGAGACTCTCTATCTGTCACCACGTTACTCACATTCTCATTCATAATATGTATGGTAAGGTTATCCTCACTCATTTTCCACATATATAGTCAGGTTATCCTCACTCATTTTCCACATCTTTAGTCAGGTTATCCTCACTCTTTCTCCACATCTTTAGTCAGGTTATCCTCACTCAAGCTTTCCTTGGAAGAGTAGACTGCATGTTTTACTTTCATGACTCTTTGCCACAATAAATATTAGTTTGAGCATATTTATACCTGTATCTCCTTGAAATACAACATTGCAGGTTACATTTTCTTGGCTCCTCTAGTCTGTATTAATTCTGAATGAACAATAACTTGAGTATGGACCATTGTTGTAATGCCAAGATGTGAGAGCGATGGATACTGGTGGATAAGTTCAGCATGGGTTTACAGGTTGTGCTAGCCTTTACACTTGACTTCAAAGTGACAGGGCTCGGGAATGTGAGACTCATATAGGCAGCTGTAAATCACACTACTTGAGTCTGTACAAAAATATGCTTGCTCTTGTTGGCAAGAACATGGACACATGATACTTACCCAGCATAACGATCCAGGATCCTAAGCACCCCCGACAACCTCATGCCCTTCTGCTGTCATATTTGAGTTTGGTGTGTGTGTGCACGGGCATGTTTGTATATGTGTGTTTCCGAATCATATCCATAAACACACATTCACACACACGTGTGTTTGTAAATGTGTGTTTGTAAATCTCTGTGTACTTGACACATATTGTGTCTGCCATATTTGTTCCATTCTTCATCATGGTGACATGGCACAAGACTTGTTGATATTGAACACAGAGAAATTGGTCATCTAGAATTCAACATACTGTACGTTGTGTGTAAGAGGTATGTCCCTGAGGAGACTAAGCAGTGCTTGACTTGGACTGAAATATGTGTCGGTACTAATTTTTTGATGCCGTTACTGTTTATATTCCGATGCAGGAACTCCACAATACTGTTGAGCTAATATTTTATAGGAGGTGCAGGATTTCAAGCAGTAGAACATTTGAGATCTTCAATTTAGCACAAAACTATGATATTGTAACAATTTGTTGTTAAAAAGAATATTAGGGATGATTGCTTCTTGCTTGCACTTTTGACCGCTGTTGATTGTTTCCCTCTTAGAGTGGTCTTTTCCTAGAAGGACTCATCCCTCCACATCACTCAGCTTTAATAAAACGGACATATTAAATCTTCCCTCAGTCATTCACATAAAGGAACCCAGACCCTTGGCCATTGGCATTGTTAAATAAAGAAACAAGACAAATTAAACAACCCCTGCTATTTGTATTGTTATCTGGCTCTAGCAGTCAATGGCCACTGAGCACCTAGCGGACAGTTTAGCGAGTTTACAACCTGCGGGTCTCTAGGCAGTTAACTTTCACTATTTGGCTCAGAGAGTTGATGGAGTGATCATTATGTCTTACTCACGGTTGCAGGCTCGTTCTCACACGTTTTAAACAAAGTTTTTCTTCAAGGCTTAATGTTAATGTATGTTGTGGGAGGAAGTATTGGGAGTGACAGCGACAACACAATGGGTGAAACGTGAACACGCCAAATGCTCTCCAGGACACAGGTAGACGTCATCTGTATTCAAGTTGTGCTAATGACTAAGTAATGTAATGAGTGAACAGGTAGGCGTTCTAATGACTGATACTCAGGTAGGGAGGAGGAACGAAGGGCAGGGCAGGGTTGTTTATCTCTGTGTGTAGGTGTGCTTTCAGTGTATGTATGTTTTTCAATGTGTGTGTGTGTGTGTGTGTGTTTCAGTGTGTGTGTGATTTTCAGTGTGTGTTTTTCAGTGTGTGTGTATGTGTGGTTTTCAGTGTGTGTGTGCGTGTGCGCATTAGATTTGGCATGCGCACAGCTTCACCCCTATATATGGAGAACAGATCTCTGCATTCTTTACAATTGTATACCTGACTCCAGTTTACACTGAAGGAATAGGAAAAGAGTGAAACTAAACTGAAGTCGTCAATTAGAAGCCTCTGAATGAATGTGGTGTCTCTGGAGTGAAGGGGACCACTTCCATTTCCAGGTGGTCAGTGGGGAGCCAACAGGCACTCTTTGTCTCTGAAGGTCAGCGGGTGACAGTGACTCTATCAGCAGACAGGTCTTTCCTGAGCTCTTACAGGATCACCTGTGTGTGACAGGTGGTTGGACTTACAGAACACGTCCTTCAGGCCCCAGCAGTGGTGTGCATGTGCACCACCCAGGAAACAATACAGTCCTTACATAAACCCAGGAATTAGGGGGAAAAACAGCAATAATTGTTCTCCTTATATTTCAGCTCCATTTGTGAAACAGTCAGTGTGCTCTGCTTTGCTTAAATCCAAGTGGCGGGAGACTACATACTGCCACACAAAACCACGGCTGACCACCCCCAAATCACTATCTTCAAACAAAGTTCATAGGAGTGCATAACCGTGGGAAGTAGTTTTGGGAAGAAATGTGCTGAGGACGACTATATTGGCCCTCTAATACAGGACTAATAAAGGCTCAGTGTTTTGGTCCTCTATGTCAGTCTTCTAATACAGGACTAGTAAAGGCCCATTGTTATGGTCCTCTATGTCAGTCCTCTAATACAGGACTAGTAAAGGCCCAGTGTTACGGTCCTCTATGTCAGTCCTCTAATACAGGACTAGTAAAGGCCCAGTGTTACGGTCCTCTATGTCAGTCCTCTAATACAGGACTAGTAAAGGCCCAGTGTTACGGTCCTCTATGTCAGTCCTCTAATACAGGACTAGTAAAGGCTCAGTGTTACGGTCCTCTATGTCAGTCCTCTAATACAGGACTAGTAAAGGCCCAGTGTTACGTTCCTCTATGTCAGTCCTCTAAT
The DNA here is from genome assembly GCF_029448725.1 of Salvelinus fontinalis. Taxonomy (NCBI): domain Eukaryota; kingdom Metazoa; phylum Chordata; class Actinopteri; order Salmoniformes; family Salmonidae; genus Salvelinus; species Salvelinus fontinalis. The sequence goes on from NC_074668.1 coordinate 12,754,890, forward strand.
ACAGGACTAGTAAAGGCTCAGTGTTACGTTCCTCTATGTCAGTCTTCTAATACAGGACTAGTAAAGGCCCAGTGTTACGGTCCTCTATGTCAGTCCTCTAATACAGGACTAGTAAAGGCCCAGTGTTACGTTCCTCTATGTCAGTCCTCTAATACAGGACTAGTAAAGGCTCAGTGTTACGTTCCTCTATGTCAGTCTTCTAATACAGGACTAGTAAAGGCCCAGTGTTACCGTCCTCTATGTCAGTCCTCTAATACAGGACTAGTAAAGGCCCAGTGTTACGGTCCTCTATGTCAGTCCTCTAATACAGGACTAGTAAAGGCCCAGTGTTACGTTCCTCTATGTCAGTCCTCTAATACAGGACTAGTAAAGGCTCAGTGTTACGTTCCTCTATGTCAGTCTTCTAATACAAGACTAGTAAAGGCCCAGTGTTATGGTCCTCTATGTCAGTCCTCTAATACAGGACTAGTAAAGGCCCAGTGTTACGGTCCTCTATGTCAGTCCTCTAATACAGGACTAGTAAAGGCCCAGTGTTACGTTCCTCTATGTCAGTCCTCTTATACAGGACTAGTAAAGGCTCAGTGTTACAGTCCTCTATGTCAGTCCTCTAATACAGGACTAGTAAAGGCCCAGTGTTACGGTCCTCTATGTCAGTCCTCTAATACAGGACTAGTAAAGGCCCAGTGTTACAGTCCTCTATGTCAGTCCTCTAATACAGGACTAGTAAAGGCTCAGTGTTACAGTCCTCTACGTCAGTCCTCTAATACAGGACTAGTAAAGGCCCAGTGCACTACATTTGTGATTTAAAAAAATAAAATAAAACATTTGTAACTTGAATCTGATAATTACAAAACAGTTAATCTGATAATACAAGTGGAATATAAAAATACTTGATATATGTTTTCCAGTTTCTTGAAATACTTTGCAAATGCAAATTTCTATGTGAAACTGAAATGGTCAATTCATTATTTTTCCATTTTAGCAGACGCTCTTATCCATAGCAACTTACAACAGTGACCGCATGCATTTTCATACGGGTCGCCCCTTGGGAATCAAACCCACAACCCTAGCGTTGCAAGCACCATGTTCGACCAACTGAGCCACATCATCACATCATCACAAACCACTTGATGTCTCAATGTACTCAATTACTGTATTGTACATCGTTTTCCTTCATGGTGATGGAAAGTCTACAGGTACAAACCTAGATGACCAGCCAATGTACAATACTTTAATGTAAATTTACATTAAGTGGTTTGTAAGGATGGTAAATTAATGCTGCACAAAAAGTGGTTGTTTTCCATGTTATTTTATCAAGAAAAACATTTCATTTGATGCAGATGTTTTGTGTCTTTGTCCATGACTTTGCACTTTTGGATGTAATTGTTTAGGACAGGGTTTTGTTCTTTCTGGATTCCATTAGAATGACATCGCAGAGAAAGGGACAGGGCAACAACTCTCACAATTCCAACTATTGAATCCTGCTAGATATACTGTTCCTACCGTTTTTGGCAAGACAGTGATGCTGATTTGTTTTGTGCCTGCACTACAGAGGTCTATATTAGTCCCCTAATACCAGTAAAGGCCCAGTGCACTACTTTTGTAAAATAATATTGTAAAAAATATATATATTTTTTTATTACTATATTTTTTGGGGGGGATTTTTCAGGTTTTGCTGCAGCACCTTCAGCACCCCTACTTCCTGCGGCTATGGTAGGTGTGGCTCTATGATGGAAAGAGTATGGTGACTTCTTCACACGTCACCTGTCCTTTTGTCCAATAAACATTTTTCATGTATAGTGATGTTTGAAAAGACTGACGGCATCTAAAGCTATCTGAGGTTTCCTGTCTATGTGACTCTACCGCCCTCCCTCCCTCCCTACCTGCCTCCCTCCAGTGCTGTTGGCTAAAAGGGATACCTGGGTGACCAGGTCTATCACTAAACATACTGTTGCTGTATGAGGACACAGCATAAACTGCCTGACATTCTGGTGAGTGATTGCGTAATGTAGTCATGTAATGTCATGGCGTAATGCTGTCATAACTTGCTGTCGCTATCACCAATAAGCCATTTAGACAGCTGTGATTTAGATGATTCATTCTGTTAGATGATGTCTTTTAAATCATTGCTCACTGTGTCATGAAACTTCAAACGATTCCAAGAATAACCTTTCGGTGTAATTTGATCTGGCTAATTCAGTCGACTCTTTGGCACCATACTGACATGTTATCAGATGCCTCTGACATTTGACTACATGTCTAAAGATGGTACCCCCGAAGTATTTTTCCACCGAGTTGGAAGCATGAGGCCCTCTGGTCTCATCAGGAGTTTAGACTGGGCTCAGTGATGTTGAACCTCTGCTAGACGCCAAGACCTTTATCGAGAGCTATGGTTCCTCGCAACTAACCTCAACGTATGTGCCCTGTGGTCTGAGTGGAATGCATTCACTCCAGGGGGCCTTGCGACTGGATCCCATTTCAATCTTTAAGGTGTCCAGTTTCACTTACAGTGATTGCACACCCCTTTTTGACCTGTGCTGAACTTCAGGGATGACAAATCTAGGATATCCGTTTGTACACTGAACAAAAATATAAATGCTACATTTTTACTGAGGTACAGTTCACAGAAGGAAATCAGTCAATTAAAATAAATTCACTAGTCCCTAATCTATGGATTTCACATGACTGGGCAGGGACACAGCCATGGATTGGCCTGGAAGGGGATAGACCCACCCATTTGGGAGCTAGGTCCACCCAGTGGGGAGCCATGCCCAGCCAATCAGAATTAGTTTTTCCCCACAAAAGGACTTTATTACTGACAAAAATCCCCCCCCCCCCAGATGGATGTGAAGGTCCTTGGCTGGCGTGGTTACACGTGGTCTGCGGTTGTGAGGCCGGTTGGATATACTGCCAAATTCTCTAAAATAACCTTGGTGGTGGCTTATGGTAGAGAAATTAACATTCAATTCTCTTGCAACAGCTCTGTTGGACATTCCTGCAGTCAGCATGCCAATTCCACGCTCCCTCAAAACTTGAGATATCTATGGCATTGTGTTGTGTCACAAAACTGCACATTTTAGAGTGGCCTTTTATTGTCTCCATCACAAGGTGCACCTGTGTAATGATCATGCTATTTAATCAGCTTCTGGATATGCCACACCTGTCAGGTGGATGTATTATCTTGGCAAAGGAGAAATGCTCACTAACAGGGATGTAAACAAATTTGTTCTCCAAATTTGAGAGCAATTATCTTTTTGCCCAAAGGATCCTTTATTTCAGGAAAAAAAATGGGAACAACACTTTACATGTTGAGTGTATATTTTTGTTCAGTATATATCATTTATACTTACAAAGCCTTTTGATGCACAAAGCTTGAGTGACTATTGCAGTGTGTTAACATTGCAAGGTGTATGTTTGGCTGTGCTCTGGAATTACACACCTAGTGGTCCTCATATGCACTCATTACAGTCCTCTTTTTGCAGACGATGTTGGCGCTCAATTTTTGTTGGGACTCATGTTATAATTTTCGTCTCTCCCCTCTCTTGACAGATGTTTGGTTGTGGTGCGGTGGCTCAGCTGGTGCTTAGTGGAGGATCACATGGCATGTTCCTCACCGTGAACTTTGCTTTCGGCTTCGCTGCCACCCTAGGGATCCTGGTCTGTGGCCAAGTATCAGGTACGCACATCATATGATTAGGTGTAGAGGTTCTCCTTGAACAGATTTGTTCCCATGAGTTATTCTAAGGCTCAACCTATAATAGTCATGTGTTCATCTACCTGATAAATGACAGTGTTGCAGTGTTGGAAAGGTACTTCCTTTTGGAGAGAAGCCGTACTGCTTTAATGTTAACAATCTCTCAACGTGTGTTATTCCCAGGAGGCCATCTTAACCCGGCGGTGACCTTCGCCCTCTGCCTGCTTGGGAGAGAACGCTGGAGAAAGTTCCCAGTGTTCTTTGCCTTCCAGACACTGGGCGCTTTCCTGGGCTCCGGGATCATCTTTGGTCTGTACTATGGTGAGTCCTCGGACATGTCCAGGGATGGAACTGATGCATCCATTGGACGAATCAGTGTAACAGCTTGTTACAGTTGATGTTATCTCATGATGTTTGTCTGTGTGTAATTTCCTCTCAGACGCTCTGTGGGGCTTTGCTGGAAAGCTCATTGTTACCGGGCCCAACGCCACCGCTGGCATCTTCGCCACCTACCCTGGCGAACATCTCAACCTGCTCAATGGCTTCTTTGACCAGGTTAGCATCTTCCTTCTGCATACAACCCCCAAACTGATTAGGTCAAGGAACAGAACTACTAGTATATTGGGAATTCTCCATGTTAATGGAAGTGTCTCTGTCTCAGGTGATTGGCACGGCAGCGTTGGTTGTGTGTATCCTGGCAATCGTAGACCCCTACAACAACCCCATCCCCCAGGGCCTGGAGGCCTTCACGGTGGGCTTCGTGGTGCTGGTCATTGGCCTGTCCATGGGCTTCAACTCCGGCTACGCCGTCAATCCTGCCAGGGACCTGGGGCCTCGTCTCTTCACCTCCCTGGCAGGCTGGGGCACCGAGGTCTTCACGTGAGTCCTCCCACAATCCTGTACACCTTTCTACATTATTCTAATTGCCTCCTCATCTCTCTGCTTGTCTTCACACCTCTTCTTATGTATCCTAGCACTATACGTCTACCCCTCTGTTGAATGTCCTGGTTCGGGCTTTGTGCGTTATTGATATGCAGATGAGACAAAATGGGAGCTGTTAATGATAGATCAAACAGATAAAAGAGGATGCCAAGATTAAGAATATATCTTTCTCCTCTCTCTTGTGTACTCAATGTCTTTGCTACTCTCTCTCTCTCTCTCTCTCTCTCTCTCTCTCTGGTCCTCACAGTGCCGGTAAGTGCTGGTTCCTGGTGCCCATCTTTGCCCCGTTTATAGGCTCCACCTTCGGGGTGATAGTCTACCAGCTGATGGTGGGCTACCATCAAGAGGGAGAGGCTCGCGACAAGAAGAGGAGGGAGGACGAGGAGAAAGAGGAAGTCAGAGTCAGACTCACTAATATCACCAAAAAGGATGCCCTAAAGGAAGAGATGGTATGAGTCTCTTAACCTGCCAGTCTCCAGCAGCCTTCACTCCCCACCACTACCATCACCACCACCCCTACTACTAACACTACTACTACCACCACCATCACCACCACTACTACTACCACCATCACCACCACCATCACTACTACTACCACCATCACCACCACCACTACTACTGCCATCACCACCACTACTATTACCACCATCACCACCACTACTACTACCACCATCACCACCACTACTATTACCACCATCACCACCACTACTACTACCACCATCACCACCACTACTACTACCACCATCACCACCACCACTACTACTTCCACCATCACCACTACTACTACCACCATCACCACCACTACTACCACCATCACCACCACCACTACCAACCCCACCACTACAAGCATCCTGTACCCCTAAAGCGAGTCCCAGTGGGGGGTACGGTCTCCTGGAGGGCTGGTGGGTCCCTCATCATCCTTGACTCTGACAGCTGTGTGTCTGTAAGGAGACAAATACAGCACACCCGCACAATGGACCGCAGTCTTTTCCATAGCATTAGCATCGCTACAGTATATTTAGCTTTAGGCTTCCTTTGTCTTACATTGCAGCTTAATCGTGTCCTTAAGTAAAAAGGGTGAATGTCATGACTCAAACAGAATTATATTAATTCTAAACGTTTAGAAGCAATGGAAGTTTATATCCTAATATCTTTAGGGCTCCTGTTTGAAATGTTTTCTATGTTTTATACTGATTGTATGTGTCTCAGAGGAGGCTGCTGGGAGGACTTATAGGAGGATGGGCTCATTGTAATGGCTGGAATGGAATTAATGGAACGATATCCAACACATCAAACATATGAAAACTACATGTAGTTGACTCCCTTCCAGTAATACCATTCCAGCCATTACAATGAGCCCGTTCGTCTATAGCTCCTCCCACCAGCCTTCTCTGATGTGCCACGACCAGAGTACTGGAATTTCTAAAATGTCAATGTCAACATTCCTCTCACAAGGAAATGCCTGCTTTTTCTTGTTACGGAAATTGAACGAATACCTTCAAACAGTGAACGTGGGTTGAATTTAACCAGATGTTTTCCTGGTCAGAGGAAAGAGAACACCTCTCTATGGGATAAGTAGTGTGATAACGACTTTTGATTAATGCTTGTTATGTCATTACATGTAATACAGACTGTATACTGTCTATCTGTTGGCAAGGTAACAAGACTACAACCAGAAAACAATCCGCTCTGTATATCTTATTGTTCAGAGAGTTAACAACTAGCTAACTATGAAGTGTTCAAGCAGTATACTTTGATTGTTTCATGTCAACACAGCCTTCTGACCTCTCATTGGAGTGATGAAAACCACTGTTCTCCTTCAGCCAAAACTCTTGGGTTTCTCACCATATGAAAACATTTGAGATTAATTGATTTGATTCATTGAGTTCATTGGGTTTGATTGCCAACACTTTTTGCTTGTAATTATTTGCAGTATTTAAACCTGTTAATAAAACCACTGACATATGTGCTTTGTATCAGTAACACGATGCTAGGGTTCTAATGCCTGTGCCCTAAGGCCTTTGGTATATTGTTAGTTGGGTCAGGAATATGTTTTTGTACTATCATTATAATAAAGTTATGTTATGGTTTAAATATGGTTCATGATATGAGGTTTCATGTTTTGTCCTGTTCTCTTCTCCTTCTCCACACACGCACGCACACACACACACACTCATGCACACCCACCCTTGTACTTGTACCTTAAAAAAATGGCCACACCCTCTCCCCTCATTCAATTAACTCAACAACAAAAATTAATAACCACAAATAACTATAACTGTAGTGATACTGTGTTTATAAATGTGGATATCAACTTTGCCCCAGCATGGTTTTGTGGTAGAGTCCATGCCAAGCAGGGCTAAGGGCCAGAAGGTTGTGGGGTCGCAGACCACCATGGACGAGCTCACTCTCCCTGCCTGTTTCAGGACACTACGTAGTAATTTACATATACCCTGACCATTTCCCTCCCCCATACCCCAATTTGTGCCACCCATGAGTGAGAAACGTAGGCTCCCTTAACAGACAAATAATCAATTCTCACATGGACTGTCATGGCTAATGACCACAGACGAGAGGATGGCTGTTCTAGGGTGGAAGTTTGTCATTAGTTTAGCTGAAACTTTGAAATTGATGATTCAAGAGGAACAACAAAACCCTCCCAGAGTTTTAGCAAGCAGCACCCTCGCCGCCCTTTTAAAATATTAAGGTATTTTTTCCTGAGTTTTAATCATCAAATCATTAATCATTAAAACATCAAATCCAATCACATTTTTTTAAATCACATTTTATTGGTCACATACACACATTTATCAGATGTTATTGCGGGTGTAGTGAAATGCTTGTGTTCCTAGCTCCAACAGTGCAGTAGTATCTAACAATTCACGCTATTATTGTTTCATCACTTTTATCCATTTTTAAAATGTTTTTTTTTAAACTGTTTTTTTTAATCCATAACATTTTAAGTGGATCTAACAAGTGTCATGCCTTTTAACACATTATCATGTTATTATTGTGTTATTATTATGTCATAACTTTTAAACAGCTGCTTTTACTCCCACTGGTATTTTATCTGTATCCCCTTATGGAGGAGCACAGAGGCAGCCAGCTTTAAAGAACACTCTACACTGAAAATGCATACACAAAAAAAGATGCTTGTCACGTTCCTGACCTGTTTTCTGTTGTTTTTGTATGTGTTTAGTTGGTCAGGGCGTGAGTTGGGGTGGGCATTCTATGTTATGTGTTTCTATGTTGGGTTAAGCGTGTTGCCTGATATGGTTCTCAATTAGAGGCAGGTGTTTGACGTTTCCTCTGATTGAGAACCATATTAAGGTAGGCTGTTCTCACTGTTTGTTTGTGGCTGATTGTCGCTGTTTCCTGTCTTTATGTTTTGTCTGCACCAGCTAGGACTGTGACGGTTAGTTTGTTTTGTCATTTTGTATAGTGTCTTGTTTTGTGTTAATTAAATCATGGAAAATTACCACGCTGCACATTGGTCCTCAGATCCTTCTCGCCTCTCCTCGTCTGAGGAGGAGGAGACCTGTAGGAGACCTGCCCAACTCCCCGAGCTTACCGTGGAGAGCGAGAGTACGGGCAGACACCGTGTTATGCAGTAGAGCGCACAGTGTCTCCTGTACGTGTGCATAGCCCGGTGCGGGTTATTCCACCTCCCCGCACTGGCCAGGCTAGATTGAGCATTGAGCCAAGTGTCATGAAGCCGGCTCTACATATCTGGCCTCCAGTACGTCTCCTTGGGCCGGTGTACATGGCACCAGCCTTACGCATGGTGTCCCCGGTTCGCCTACACAGCCCAGTGCGGGTTATTCCACCTCCCCGCACTGGACGGGCTACGGGGAGCATTCAACCAGGTAAGGTTGGGCAGGCTCGGTGCTCAAGGGAGCCAGTACGCCTGCACGGTCCGGTATATCCGGCGCCACCTTCCCGCCCCAGCCCAGTACCACCAGTACCTACACCACGCACCAGGCTTCCTGTGCGTCTCCAGAGCCCTGTTCCTCCTCCACGCACTCTCCCTGTGGTGCGTGTCTCCAGCCCAGTACCTCCAGTTCCGGCACCACGCACCAAGCCTCCTGTGCGTCTCCACAGCCCTGTACGCACTGTTCCTTCTCCCCGCACTCGCCCTGAGGTGCGTGCCCTCAGTCCGGTACCACCAGTTCCGGTACCACGCACCAGGCCTATAGTGCGCTTTGAGAAACCAGTGTGCCCTGTTCCTGCTCCCCGCACTAGCCTTGAGGTGCGTGTCTCCAGCCCATTACCACCAGTGCCTACACCACGTACCAGGCTTCCTGTGCATCTCCAGAGCCCTGTACACACTGTTCCTTCTCCACGCACTCGCCCTGAGGTGCGTGCCATCAGCCCGGTACCACCAGTTCCGGTACCACGCACCAGGCCTATAGTGCGCTTCGAGAGTCCAGTGTGCCCTGTTCCTGCTCCCCGCACTAGCCTTGAGGTGCGTGTTTCCAGTCCGGTACCACCAGTTCCGGCACCACGCACCAGGCCTACTGTGCGCCTCAGCGGGTCAGAGTCGGCCGTCTGCCCAACGCCGCCTGCACTGCTCGACTGCCCAGCGCCGTCTGAGCTGCCTGCCTGCCCAGCACCATCTGAGCCATCCGTCTGCCCAGCACCGTCTGAGCCATCCGTTTGCCCAGCGCCATCTGAGCCATCCGTCTGCCCAGCGCCATCTGAGCCATCCGTCTGCCCAGTGCCATCTGAGCCATCCGTCTGCCCAGCGCCATCTGAGCCATCCGTCTGCCCAGCGCCATCTGAGCCACCCGTCTGCCCAGCGCCATCTGAGCCATCCGTCTGCCACGAGCCTTCAGAGCCGTCCGTCAGTCCCGAGCCATTAGAGCCGTCCGTCAGTCAGGAGCTGCCAGAGCCGCCAGCCAGTCAGGAGCTGCCAGAGCCACCAGCCAGTCAGGAGCTGCCAGAGCCGCCAGCCAGTCAGGAGTTGCCAGAGCTGCCAGCCAGTCAGGAGCTGCCAGAGCTGCCAGCCAGTCAGGAGCCGCCAGCCAGTCAGGAGCTGCCAGAGCCGCCAGCCAGTCATGAGCTGCCCGCCAGTCATGAGCTGCCCGCCAGTCATGAGCTGCCCGCCAGTCATGAGCTGCCCGCCAGTCATGAGCTGCCCTCCAGTCATGAGCTGCCCTCCAGTCATGACCTGCCCTCCAGTCATGAGCTGCCATATAGTCCGGAGCTGCATCTAGTCCGGAGCAACTATTCAGTTCAGAGCTGCCTCTCTGTCCGGAGTTGCCCTTCTGTCCTGAGCTGGCCTTCTGTCCTGAGCTGCCCCTCTGTCCTGAGCTACCCCTCTGTCCTGAGCTACCCCTCTGTCCTGAGCTACCCCTCTGTCCTGAGCTACCTCTCTGTCCTGAGCTACCTCTCTGTCCTGAGTTGTCTCCGCTATTTAAGAGGGGCCTTGGTGAAGGTTCCTGGACCAGGGTCGGGGGCGAGGGTCGCCACTCAAGGGACGCTAAGGAGCGGGACAAAGACTATGGTGGAGTGATGTCCTCGTCCTGCGCCGGAGCCGCCACCGCGGACAGATGCCCACCCAGACCCTCCCCTTGAGTTTTAGGGGTGCGCCCGGAGTTCGCACCTTGAGGTGGGGTTCTGTCACGTTCCTGACCTGTTTTCTGTTGTTTTTGTATGTGTTTAGTTGGTCAGGGCGTGAGTTGGGGTGGGCATTCTATGTTATGTGTTTCTATGTTGGGTTAAGTGTGTTGCCTGATATGGTTCTCAATTAGAGGCAGGTGTTTGACGTTTCCTCTGATTGAGAACCAGCCTATTACAGCCTATTAAGGTAGGCTGTTCTCACTGTTTGTTTGTGGGTGATTGTCGCTGTTTCCTGTCTTTGTGTTTTGTCTGCACCAGCTAGGACTGTGACGGTTAGTTTGTTTTGTCATTTTGTATAGTGTTTTGTGTTAATTAAATCATGGAAAATTACCACGCTGCACATTGGTCCTCAGATCCTTCTCGCCTCTCCTCGTCTGAGGAGGAGGACGACTTAGACTGTCGTTACAGTGCTAAAACCTAAAAGGGTTCTTTGGCTGTCATAGGAGAGCCTCCTTCTCATAGGAGAACCCTTTGAAGTACCCTTTTTGGTTCCAAGTAGAACCCTTTTAATTCCAGGTAGAACCATTTTGGTTTCCATGTAGAACCCTTTCCATAGAGAGGGTTCTACCTGGAACCATAAAGGCTTCTACCAATAACCAAAAAGGGTTCTCCTATGAGGACAGCCGAAGAACCCTTTCGGAACTCTGTTTTTCTAAGAGTGTATGTACCTGGAGTGAACTTTTAATACATGCACACCGACCCAGAGTGGATTCTCAATCATATTCATTTAAAACATGCATACCTACCTGCAGTGACTTATTATAAAAATATATACATACATATATATATATATTAAAACATGTATACTTAGTCAGAATAGCCTTAAACAGGAAAACCTACACCAATACTTACCCGAATACTGACCTGAGATCCGAACCGCAGTGTACCCGCTGTGTTGCTGCTCTGGAGAAGACCTGTGTGTAATCCTGTTGAACAGTTTAAACACAAACACAACCAAGACCAACAACATCCACAACCACTCAACCAACTACTCACAATCACAGAGCACCACACCCTCCCAGCATCCTGAAGAGCATCTCCTATTTATTTATTTATCTTATTTATTTTTTGGTATTTTACCCTCTTTTTCTCCCCATTTTCAGTCTTGTCTCATCACTGCAACTCCCCAACGGGCTCGGGAGGCGATAGTTGAGTCATGTGTCCTCCGAAACATGACCCGCCAAACGGCGCTTCTTAACACCCGCCTGCTTAATCCGGACGCCAGCCGCCAGCCGGACCAATGTGTCGGAGGAAACACCGTTCACCTGACGACTGAGGTCAGCCTGCAGGCGCCCGGCCCGCCACAAGGAATCGCTAGAGCGCGTTGAGCCAAATAAAGCGCCCCCGGCCAAACCCTCCACTAACCCGGACGACGCTGGGCCAATTGTGCACCTCGGTATGGGACTCACAGCCAGATGTGATACAGCCCACGATTGAACCCGGATCTATAGGGATGCCTCTAGCATTGCCTTAGACCGCTGCAGTGCCTTAGACCGCTGCAGTGCCTTAGACCGCTGCAGTGCCTTAGACCGCTGCAGTGCCTTAAACCTTAAATGAAGACAAAAAACCAAAAAAAAAATAATAATATTCTTCCAATTTTAACTTTGGGGCTGTAGAATCTGACTTTGTGGGTATAGAGGTTAGTGGAAACCACTCACCAGGGTATCAATGTTTTCAGTTGCAATTTAGCGTTACCCCATTATAATGACTTCATGGTATTGATAAAATAAAGCCTAGTTTGTTCTAAAGTAACTTTAATACACTGAAACTGTACTTGTTTATTCGTATGAGAGGGGTAGCTAAACGTTCATGTTTGATATGCTAATGTTACTAGCCAGCATAGCTATCTAGCTGTATTATTGTCTTGCAAGCTCAATGTGTGTAGGAACAAGAAAATAAACGTCTTACTTGTTTGCACAGGCTTGTGTATTGTTGGATTATTCAAGAGTGTAGCTAGCTAATATATTTGAGAGGAAAAGTTGCTTGCATTGTTGATTCGTTTGCAAGCTTACTGGCTACTGTGATAGTGATATTTACGGTAAATTTGGAGCTGCAGATCAAGAATGTCATTTTGCCAGCCACAACGAAAAGGTAGACAAGGATAGAATGTCACTTTGCCAGCCACAACGAAAAGTAAGACAAGGATAGAATGTCACTTTGCCAGCCACAACGAAAAGTAAGACAAGGATATAATGTCACTTTGCCAGCCACAATGAAAAGGTAGACAAGGATAGAATGTCACTTTGCCAGCCACAACGAAAAGTAAGACAAGGATAGAATGTCACTTTGCCAGCCACAACGAAAAATAAGACAAGGATAGAATGTCACTTTGCCAGCCACAACGAAAAGTAAGACAAGGATAGAATGTCACTTTGCCAGCCACAACGAAAAGGTAGACAAGGATATAATGTCGCTTTGCCAGCCACAACGAAAGTAAGACAAGGATATAATGTCACTTTGCCAGCCACAACGAAAGGTAAGACAAGGATATAATGTCAATTGAAAAGTTTATGTACACATTATGTAAATTGAAATCTTGCTGCGCTGCATTTCCTTAAATAATGTTAATCAATGAGAATAGCCTCTTCGATTGGTAGACTATATTGATCTGTGATGTACTTAGCATGCGGAAAAGCATAGTTCATAAGGGAAGTACTAAAACACCTTGATAGAGGAGTCGCATGCAAGCAGATGAGGAACTGTGTCTAGGATGCAAGACATTACACTATATATACAAAAGTATGTGGACACCCATTCGAATGACTGGATTCAGCTACTTCAGACACATCTGTTACTGAAAGTTGTATTAAATAGAGCACACAGCTCAGCTGCGAATTTGTAGCCCACACAATCTCACAGAACGGGACTGCCGAGTGCTGAAGCGCGTAGCGCATAAAAATCATCTGTCCTTGGTTGCAACACTCAATACTGTGTTCCAAACTGCCTCTGGACACAACGTCAGCACAAGAATTGTTCAACGGGAGCTTCAGCAATGCGAAGCGTCGGCTGAAGTGGTGTAAAGACTCTGGAAAGGTCTGACAGGATGGTTTTCCTGACAGGAAAATTTACGCAGTTGACAGTGAGAGGACTTTTCTTTTTTAAAATTATTTAATGACGCTGCCAGTTGAGGACTTGTGAGGCATCTGTTTCTCAAACTAGACACTAATGTACTTGTACTCTTTCTCAGTTGTGCACCGGGGCCTCCCACTCCTCTTTCTATTCTGGTTAGTGCCAGTTTGCGCTGTTCTGTGAAGGGAGTAGTACACAGTGTTGTACGAGATCTTCAGGTTCTCGCATGGAATAGTCTTAATTTCTCAGAACATGAATAGACTGACGAGTTTCAGAAGAAAGTTATTTGTTTCTGACCATTTTGAGCCTGTAATCGAACCCACAAATGCCGATGGTCCAGATACTCAACTAGTCTAGTAACTAGTTTTATTGCTTCTTTAATCAGAACAACAGTTTTCAGCTGTGCTAACATAATTGCAAAAGGGTTTTCTAAAGATCAATTAGCCTTTTAAAATTATAAACTTGGATTAGCTAACACAATGTCCAATTGGAACACAGGAGTGATGGTTGCTGATAACGGGCCTCTGTTTGCCTATATAGATATTCTATAAAAAATTGTCAGTTTCCAGCTACAAAAGTTATTTACATTAACAATATCTACACTGTATTTCTGATCAATTTGAGGTTATTTTAATGGACAAAAGAATGTGCTTTTCTTTCAAAAACAAGGACATTTCTAAGTGACCCCAAACTTTTGAACGGTAGTGTACTTAAAGGCCAAACCACATTTTTAAAATGATGTTATAAGCCCTTGACTTACCTTCTACGTCTCACTGAGGTCAATTGTGCATCAAGATACCCACAGGGTTGAATCGTCAGGGTACATTTTATAGATGAAATTGTGTAGTTGAGGGTCATATCTTAACTCTTTGTAAATCTAACAGTTCTACTGCACATCTCAATTACGTTTGTCATACTGGTCTATAACGCACACATGAAAGGTCTATTCATGAGTTCTATGCAGTCAAAGTAAAGTCTAATGTATTTTCCCTTTTTTTGCAATTCGTTCCAGTCGCAGGCAGCAGAGAACTGGAAGGAAAGGCGTCCAAATGAGGTTTTGTCTTTAGGGATGATCAGTGAGATACACCTGCTGGAGCGCGTGCTACGTGTGGGTGTAGCCATCGTGACCAGTGAACTGAGACAAGGTGGCACTTTACCTAGCATAGCCTTGTAGATGACCTGGAGCCAGTGGGTCTGACGACGAACATGTAGCGAGGGCCAGCCGACTAGAGCATACAGCTCGCAGTGGTGGGTGGTATAAGGTGATTTGGTAACAAAACAGATGGCACTGTGATAGACTGCATCCAGTTTGCTGAGTAGAGTATTGGAAGCTATTTTGTAGATGACATCGCCGAAGTCGAGGATCGGTAGGATAGTCAGTTTTACTAGGGTAAGTTTGGCGGCGTGAGTGAAGGAGGCTTTGTTGCGAAATAGAAAGCCGACTCTAGATTTGATTTTGGATTGGAGATGTTTGATATGAGTCTGGAAGGAGAGTTTGCAGTCTAGCCAGACACCTAGGTACTTATAGATGTCCACATATTCTAGGTCGGAACCGTCCTGGGTGGTGATGTTAGTCGGGTGTGCGGGTGCAGGCAGCGAACGGTTGAAAAGCATGCATTTGGTTTTACTAGCGTTTAAGAGCAGTTGGAAGCCACGGAAGGAGTGTTGTATGGCATTGAAGCTCGTTTGGAGGTTAGATAGCACAGTGTCCAAGGAAGGGCCAGAAGTATACAGAATGGTGTCGTCTGCGTAGAGGTGGATCAGGGAATCGCCCGCAGCAAGAGCAACATCATTGATATATACAGAGAAAAGAGTCGGCCCGAGAATTGAACCCTGTGGTACCCCCATAGAGACTGCCAGAGGACCGGACAACATGCCCTCCGATTTGACACACTGAACTCTGTCTGCAAAGTAGTTGGTGAACCAGGCAACGCAGTCATTAGAAAAACCGAGGCTACTGAGTCTGCCGATAAGCATATGGTGATTGACAGAGTCGAAAGCCTTGGCCAGGTCGATGAAGACGGCTGCACAGTAATGTCTTTTATCGATGGTGGTTATGATATCGTTTAGTACCTTGAGCGTGGCTGAGGTGCAACCGTGACCGGCTCGGAAACCGGATTGCACAGCGGAGAAGGTACGGTGGGATTCGAGATGGTAACTGAAAGGTTGCTGGTTTGAATCCCTGAACCGACTAGTTGAAAAATCTGTTGATGTGCCCTTGAGCAAGGCACTTATCTCTAACTGCTCTGGATAAGAGTGTCTGCTAAATGATTAAAATGTATGTAGTTCTATCATTTCTATTTACCCATCTATGGACATGCCTCACTTATCAGAAAAAATATGGACACAACATGGAATGTTAAAGGAAATATTAACATTTTATTTGCATGTTCTAGATGTGACACAGAAAACAATTGCTGAGGACATCACTGAAGAATAATACTATTGACATTTTTTAGTTGACTGTCTTCAACAGATTAAACAAAGATTCATATTCAATGCATTCAAATTCAATTCCCCATTTCCGACACATAACAAAAACTATTTAAAGCAGAGAGGACGCGGCGAAACGAGAGGATTTACTGCGCCCAAAAATTTGTCTGCATTAGATAAGCACTTTTTTGAATGGAGTTCTATGAGAGAGTGTCAATTTAAATATGGGCTTATTTGATTTAATAGAAGTTTCGTAATGTTTAGGCTGTTACAAATGTACTGATGTAAGTGGATGCACGTGGCATTTCGGTAACTTTGAGAAAAACTACTTAAGGCCGGTTAATACTAAAGAAATGTTGGTTAACATTAGCTGTTCATGTTGTTCACATGCTTATCTGCCCTCTCATTGGCTAGAATGGTCCCACATGATCTCGCCTGCCTTCAATCATTGAGGACATGCATTTCCATTGTTAGAGCGATTACTCTGCAATCTTGTCAAAAATGTAAATATAATAGATCATATTTGTTTAAAGGGATGATCCTTCCTAAAAATGAAACATGACGTGCTACGTCATCATTATAAGGTCCTCGTCGCTGGAGATAGGGGATAACAAACTATCCCATTTCATAACGCTTCTAAAACAATTACATGCACTCCAGATTGCCAAATAAGCCAATAGATGGTATGAGCATACTTGTCTAGAACGACCCCTCCTTGCGCTCGCGTCACGTCTATTTCTATGGGTACAAGCAGTGTTCACGACACAAACTGTTCACACCCCTCTTGTTGGAGGAGATACTATTTTGCCGGTTTAAAGCTTATTTCCTGCAATTCTACACGTTTTGTCATGTGGTGCAGAGAAAATTGTGCAGTTTTAAAGCATATTTTCTTGCAATTCTATACATTTTCTCACGTCTAATGTGTATTAATGTGATATTTGAGTGACTCAAACATTACACCAAAACATATGGGCTAAAAAACCTAGCTAAAAAACAGTAGCTGACATGGGCTAGCAGCTAGCTAAGTCCCTGGAAATGTCGGTCAATAAATGTTTCAAAATCATCGTTCAATTCTTAAAACGTATATTAACAATGGTAGCTATGCCACAATTTTAAGATTTACATTGTACATTTGCACACTACAAACCTTTACCAACAGGATTGTTGGGCATTGTTCTTCCTGATGTTGTGTAACCTCTAGGTGTTGACACAGTCAGCCCAACTGGCTATACACTCCTATAGTGGAAAATTGTGTTTTATTAAGACAGCATGAATATTTTTCCAGTTTTTTCCCCGGAGGAACACCATTAAAGCTATTTAAGGAGGAAATTGATGCCTTTGCAGCCTGAATTGAGGATGTTTTATGTACGAGCTGGTCGCCAGGGGACACGTGTGTTTCCGGCTGTGCAGATAAATGCAGGACACCAATGGTAAATCACGTAAGGAATATTAGCCCCATCTGCCGGAAGTAGGACTAGAACAAATTAAGAGACAGAAACGTCATGACATTTTTTTCCATTTTGGCTACACAGGAGGAGAATGTGAGAGGCACATTGCATATTCAGAACTGTAAATTCACAAAAAGAAACACTCTTCCATGTTTTCTATAAGAAGTTCAAGCAGTATATTAAGATCATTGTACATTATTCAAATCAGAAAGCTGAAAAACAGTCAAAACTTGTGTCTTTTAAGGAATTTGTTTATTTTGACATTTGTTGTACCCCCTAGGTATATACAGATGTAGGATCTTAATTTGATCACTCTGTTGCTGAGAGTTTTCAGTTTAAAAAAAGGCTTCTAAAGTTTGTAATTTCCACTTTAAAATGTCATACTTGATTGCAAGAACCAAAAATGTTATCAACCCCTACAAAAATGTTGATTAATTATAATCCACATAATTCATATTCCTGCTTAAGCAAACTGGCTCAAATTAAGATCCTACATCTGTACCATATGTTCTTCTTATTTGTTTGTTTGTTTGCGTACTTCCTGTATGTATATTGGTGTTTTGTGCAATAAAACCAAAATGAAACAAAAGAATGTGAGAGGTGAGAGGTAAAAAATAGCTAATAAGAAGCTAGAAAAACGCTGGGCTATCACCAGCTTGTAGTCCTTAAAAAACAGAAATGAGTTACCTATGGTTCGTTTAGACATTCCTATGTGTTTAACACGGTCCCATTAATATACCCATAGGCTTTAGTGCCTACAAAAGAGGCCATTACTATTGGTCTCTATGAGAGGAAAATGCTAGCTAGTTTTACCACCTATGCCGCGTACACGTGCTATCGTAGTTATACAGTGCCTTCGGAAAATATTCAGACCCCTTGACTTTTCCCACATTTTGTTACATTCTGTTCTGAACCAATTGCAATTTCCTAAGTCATTTTTTGTGGCACCTGACCACACGACTGAACAGTAGTCCAGGTGCGACAAAACAGTGCTGTCAAGAAGGTAGAGCAGCACCTTATCATGGACATACTTCTCTCCATCTTCGCTACTGTTGTATCAATATTTTTTGACCATGACAGATTATGATCCAGGGTAACTCCAAGCAGTTTAGTCACCTCAACTTGCTCAATTTCCACATTATTTATTACAATATTTAGTTGAGGTTTAGGGTTTAGTGAATGATTTGTCCCAAATACAATGCTTTTAATTCTATAAATATTTAGGACTAATGCATTCCTTGCCACCCACTCTGACACTACCTGGGGATGGTTTGGCTGGCAGGGATGTCCTTGTTTGATCGCGCACTAGCTTCTTCTGTGGCATGCCAGGTGTAGTGCACGCTGACCCCGTCGCCAGGTGTACGGTGTTTCCTCTGACACATTGGTGCGGCAGCCTTCCGGGTCAAGTGGGCATTGTGTCAAAAAGCAGTGCGGATTGGTTGGGTTGTGTTTCGGAGGACGTACGGCTCTCGACCTTCGCCTCTCCCGAGTCCGTACGGGAGTTGCAGCGATGAGACAAGACTGTAACTACCAATTGGATACCACGAAATTGGGGAGAAAAAGGGGTAGAAAATGTATAAAAATAATAATAATAAAGATTGAAAAAAGTCATGGGCCTAGACAGCTGCCTTGAGGAATTCCTAATTCTACCTGGATTATGTTGGAGAGGCTTCCATTAAAGAACACCCTCAGTGTTCTGTTAGATAGGTAACTCTTTATCCACAATATACTGTAGCAGGCCGTGTAAAGCCATAACACATAAGTTTTGCCAGCAGCAGACTATGATCGATAATGTCAAAGGCCGCACTGAAATCTAACAAAACAGCTCCCACAATATTTTTTATCACCAGTCATTTGTGTAAGTGCTGTGCTTATTGAATGTCCTTCTCTATAAGTATGCTGAAAGTTTGTTGTCAATTTGTTTACTGTAAAATAGCATTGTATCTGGTCAAACACAATTTTTCCCAAAAGTTTGCTCATCAATCCACGGAGATTTAACAGTTATTACAGTCATTTTCTAACTGGGTGCATGCTTATTAGCAAATGGAATAAGCAATTTCATAAATGTGTCAAGTGCAGTGTCTGTTTGCTCCTCATTACACATCACAACCAACAGATATTCTTTACATCAACAACATAGGAATCACTACAAAACGTATTGTATGACCTCTTATACACCATATTGTAGCCCAACCTTTGGAACTTTGGCTTTCCTAGATATGGCTATTGCATTGTGATCACCACATCTGATGGATTTGGATATTATTTTCAAGCAAATTTCTGTAGCATTAGTAAAGATGTGATCAATACATGTTGATGATTTCATTCCTGTGCTGTTTGTAACTACCCTGGTAGTTTGACTGATAACTTGAACCAGGTTGCAGGCACTGATTACAGTTTGAAGCTTTTTCTTGAGTGGGCAGCTTGATGAAAGCCAGTCAATATTTAAATCAGCCATAATATATACCTCTCTGTTGATATCACATACATGATCAAGCATTTCACACATATTATCCAGATACTGACTGTTAGCACTTGGTGATCTATAGCAGCTTCCCACCAGAATGGGCTTTAGGTGCAGCAGATGAACCTGTAGTCATATTACTTCAACAGTATTTGACATGAGATCCTCTCTAACCTTTACAGGAATGTGGTTCTGAATATAAACAGCAACACCTCCACCATTGGCATTTCTATATTTTCTATAAATGTTATAACCTTGTATTGCTACCACTGTATCATCAAAGGTCTTATCTAAGTGAGTTTCAGAGATAGTCAGAATAACAATGTCATCTGTTACTAGCAAATTATATTTCATGAACCTTGTTTCTTAAGCTACATATATTAACATGGGCTATTTTGAGCACTTTTCTTCTGGGATGCTTACTTGCTTTCATTACTTTACTGGGAAGCTAAGTAGCAGTAGATGTGCTCATGTTCTTTATGTTAGTGCAGGGTGAGCTGCTCACAGTGGACTTCCTACTAGGGCACACCGCCTCAGTGCTAACAGTATTACTCTGGTTCATAGGCACATGATTACTGCATACAATAGCTGTAGGATCAGTAGAGGCAATTAGGGCAGTTAAAGGGACATAAATTAGGTTACTTAAATTGTGTCTACTGACGCCCCTGGTGTAATGTACAACTGCTGAAGCATCATGACAACTGTGTCACAATGGTAGGGGTTAGCTTAACTGGACTTGAGTCATTGATAAGTCATTGTCTCAATGAAGCCTTATAATGCTGTGAAAGGATCCAGGATCTTAAATGATTTGGGTGGATCCCATCCTCCTTATAAAACATGTTTTGTTTCCAAAAGGTATCGAAATTGTCAACAAAGGTACACCCATTGAGCTGCAATAATCACGTAACCAGTTGTGAAGAGAAATAATCCTGCTAAAGCCTTCAATGTTGTGATTCAGAGATGGCAGAGGGCCAGATATGATGGGCATTTTGTTAGTGTATAGCAGAGAGTCAATCATCTCTTTAAAATCCAGTTTCAACTTTTCAAAACTGCCCTTCATAATGTCATTCAAACCCACATGGACTACGATATAATGAATTTCCATCTCCAGGCATAGTACACTAAGGAGCAAATCAAATCAAATGTATTTATATAGCCCTTCTCACATCAGCTTATATCTCAAAGTGCTGTACAGAAACCCAGCCTAAAACCCCAAACAGCAAGCAATGCAGGTGTAGAAGCACGGTGGCTAGGAAAAACTCCCTAGAAAGGCCAAAACCTAGGAAGAAACCTAGAGAGGAACCAGGCTATGAGGGGTGACCAGTCCTCTTCTGGCTGTGCCGGGTGGAGATTATAACAGAACATGGCCAAGATGTTCGAATGTTCATAAATGACCAGCATGGTCAAATAATAATAATCACAGTAGTTGTCGAGGGTGCAGCACCTCAGGAGTAAATGTCAGTTGGCTTTTCATAGCCGATCATTAAGAGTATCTCTACCGCTCCTGCCGTCTCTATCTCTACCGCTCCTGCCGTCTCTAGAGAGTTGAAAACAGCAGGTCTGGGACAGGTAGCAAGTCCGGTGAACAGGTCAGGGTTCCAAAGCCGCAGGCAGAACAGTTGAAACTGGAGCAGCAGCACGGCCAGGTGGACTGGGGACAGCAAGGAGTCATCACGTCAGGTCGTCCTGAGGCATGGTCCTAGGGCACAGGTCCTCCGAGAGAGAGAAAGAAAGAGAGAAAGAGAGAATTAGAGAGAGCATACTTAAATTCACATAGGACAACAGATAAGACAGGAGAAGTACTCCAGATATAACAAACTGACCCTACCCCCCCGACACATAAACTAATGCAGCATAAATACTGGAGGCTGAGACAGGAGGGGTCAGGAGACAATGTGGCCCCATCCGATGATATCCCCGGACAAGGCCAAACAGGAAGGATATAACCCCACCCACTTTGCCAAGGCACAGCCCCCACACCACTAGAGGGATATCTTCAACCACCAACTTACCATCCTGAGACAGCTTAGTAATGCCATTTACTTGAGCTCCGGGATAAGACATTGTTTTTGCAACAGGAACGGTCACATTTCTTACCATGGAGCTGCCCAGAATCAAGGCTGGCGAGAAGGACGAGGAAATTTGCCCACTCCCACGCTTCTCAGGATTAGGAGAACCCTTTATGGACGGGCGAGAGGCAGGATAACTTGAGCCATTGCTCCCGGCACCTGTGGCAGGCCTCCGACAGATGGAGAAGCCCTGCTCGATCCAGAACAGAGACGGAAGGTTGTCGACTTCGAATTTGTAGTTGTAGGCACTGTGGCCGCAGACACAGGTACCCCCAGCGACGAAGGTGCAGGAAGATCAGGCTCCAGGATGGCAAAACTATTCATTGTTTGTATCCTCTCTGGGCCTCTCGTTGGGAGTGTAAATTGCTTTGCGGGAAGTTGTTGTCTTCGGCTTCCACGGCTTGTGACATGTGATCATCGTTGACTGTCTTTCTCCTCTTGCTGTGCTCCTTCGACTCCGCTATCAGATGGGGGAGCTCCTGGCAACACCGGCCAGTCGGATAACGACAAACAACAAGGTGGAGATGCATTCAACAAGTGCGAACGCCGTCCAGCCACCGGCGTAGAAAATGTAAGCATTCCACTCCTGCATGATCAATGAAGCCACCTCAAGCCTATAATCCCCGGCAAGTAAACAATAGCCACATTGGAACTCCAAGTTGTCCCGAAACAGAGCGTAATAGATACAGCTCCTCCAACACTGGAACCGTTCATTTATTTCTCCAGACAAAGAGGGCTCCATTGCAAAACTCATCTGGTACCAACTTCATTAGCTGGATGGCTAGCAGCTTAGCATATCTGTCAAGCAGGCTTAAACCTGTTTGTTAAGCAGGATTCTAGGACAAGAAATAGGGTGCTTGCTGTTAAAAGCTAACTGTGTTGCGTAATCCACAGAAAAAAAAAGTTCTGTATTCACATTTAATGAATATCAGTTTTGTTTCAATCAAAAATATCAAACCAAGTGTTTTTCAGCATAGAATGTTCAGCTGCGCACTCTGATGACGTGTGATGACATGACGTGCTGTACGTAGGGCTGTACGTAGGGCTGTACGATCAATAAGCTATTCATTGATACTTACCTCAAGAGCAGGCAGATCCACAGATGATGCAATCTCTATTGCATTCCACACTGCCCTTTCCCACTTGGACAAAAGGAACACCTACGTGAAAATAGTTTTCATTGACTACAGCTCAGCGTTCAACACCATAGTGCCCTCAAAGCTGATCACTAAGCTAAGGACCCTGGGCCTAAACACCACCCTCTGCAACTGAATCCTGCACTTCCTGACGGGCCGCACCCAGGTGGTAAGGGTAGGGAACAACACATCCACCACGCTGATCCTCAACACGCGGGCCCCTCAGGGGTGCGTGCTCAGTCCCCTCCTGTACTCCCTGTTCACTCATGACTGCATGGCTAGGCACAACTCCAATACCATCATCAAGTTTGCAGATGACACAAGAGTGATCACCGACAATGATGAGACAGCCTATAGGGAGGAGGTCAGAGACCTGGCCGTGCGGTGCCAGTACAACAGCATCTCCTTCAACGTAACCAAGACAAAGGAGATGATTGTGGACCACAGGAAAAGGAGGACTGAGCACGCCCCCATTGTCATCGACTGGACTGTAGTGGAACAGGTTGAGAGCTTCAAGTTCTTTGGTGTCCACATCACCAACAAACTATCATGGTCCAAACACACTAAGACAGTCGTAAAGAAGGCATCAACATAGCCTGTTCCCCCTCATGAGACTGAAAAGATTTGGCATCGGTTCTCAGATCTTCAAAAGGTTCTACAGCTGCAACATTGAGAGCATCCTGAGTGGTTGCATCACCGCCTAGTATGTCAACTGCTCGGCCTCCAACTAAAAGGCACTACAGAGGGTAGTGTCTACGGCCCAGTACATCACTGGGGCAAAGCTTCCTGCCATCCAGGACGTCTATATCAGGCGGTGTCAGTGGAAGGCCCAAAAATTGTCAAAGACTACAGCCACCTTAGTCATAGACTGTGCTCTCTGCTACCGCATGGCAAGCGGTACCTTTAATTTAACTAGGCAAGTCAGTTAAGAACAAATTCTTATTTACAATGACAGACTAGGTTAAGTGCCTTGTTCAGGGGCAGAATGACAGATTTTTTATCTTGTCAGCTCGGGGATTCAATCTAGCAACCTTTCGGTTACTGGCCCAACGCTCTAACCACTAGGCTACCTGCCTCCCCATGTGACAAATAAAATGTGATTTGAAGAGCTTTGCTATAACTGCTTTATGAAGGCAGTTATAGCAAAGGCGGGTAGCCTAGTGGTTAGAGCATTGGGCCAGTAACCAAAAGGTTACTAGGTCAAATCATTCGCCAAGTCTGACCAACTTAACCCTGATTGTGATGTGGAAGAGGGCTGTTAATGAGTTAAAAAAGAGTCCTTAACTACACGATTTGATCCCTCAAATTTACCCTTAGGATTCAACCCTGTGGTGATCTTCATGTTCCATTGACCTCAGCGAGAAGAAGAAGAAGAAGAAGAAGGTACGTCACCTGCCTATACCGGCCAATGGGGGAAATGGAGCTAGTACAGGCTTTATATCAGACTTTTATAGTTTGGACGTGTTATAACATGTTTACGAAATGCTTATAAAGGTGAAATTCATGCGTTATGGCTATGTAGTCAAAATAACTCATCCTACAAAATGTCCCAATTATTTACTGTAACATTTCATGTCAAAGCCACTGTCCTGGCAACTGTGCACTCACTCTCACACACCCATCACACACTCCTTTCCCACATAACTGTCTGTTGCCTTTCCGATCAAGATAAGATTGTTGTTTTTTGTCTAAACTACACCTGAACTCTGATCATGTTTCAGTGTCATTACCGTGAAATGTTTACTTACAAGCCTCTAAGCAACAATGCAGTTCAAAAAATAGAGTTGAGAAATATTTACTGTAAAAACGAAAGTAAAAAAAATAAAAAAAATAACGCAATAACATAACAATAACGAGGCCATATACATAGAGTACTGGTACCGAGTCAATCTGCGTTGGTACTGGTTAGTCGACGTAATTTGTACATAGGGGTAAAGTGACTAGCAGCAGTCTATATAAATAGTCAATTTGGCAATTTGATTAATTGTTCAGCAGTCTTATGGCTTGGGGGTAGAAACTGTTAAGGAGCCTTTTGGACCTATACTTGGTACCCCAGTACCGCTTGCCGTGCGGTAGCAGAGAGAGGTATGACTTGGGTGACTGGAGTCTTTGACAATTTTTTGGGACTTCCTCTGACACCGCCTAGTATACAGGTCCTGAAATGGCAGGAAGCTTGGCCCCAGGACTGTACTGGGCCGTACGCACTACCCCCTGTTGTGCCTTACGGTCGGATGCCGAGCAGTTGCCATACCAGGCGGGGATGCAACCGGTCAGGATGCTCTCGATGGTGCTCTCAATGGTGCACCCGCTCTGATTGCAAAATCTTTTCAGTCTCCTGAGGGGGAAAATAGGTTGTCGTGCCCTCTTCACAACTGTCTTGGTGTGATTGGACCATGATAGTTTGTTGGTGATGTGGACACCAAGGAACGTGAAACACTCGACCCGCTCCACTACAGCCCTGTCGATGTGAATGGGGGCGTGTTCTGAGATTTTTGTAGGGGTTTGATTCAGAAAATGAAGTCTGACATTTTAAAGTGGAAATTATTATTAAGATCCTACATCTGTGGAAGAACTGATATTGCGTAGTTAGTATACACTTTTCTATTGTATTGATAGAGGAATTTGTTGGACAAGGAAAAGTACTGGGAAAACGTAAGTATAATCCCCCTGCATTAGGGGTTGAGGTTTTGGCCCGCCAACAGGTCAGAATAGTGGTATGAATCATAAGATGCCACATGTCTGAGCAGAAGCAGGTATGAAAAGGTCAATATGTGCGTGTGAGTGAGCTAGTGTGTAGGTGTGGTTGGAAAAGTCTCCCTTCTACTTAAAATACAATAACAATACCCCATGACTAAGTGTTGCTCTTAAAATATCAAATTCACATGATGTGAGGGATGAAGTTTCATGTCTTGTCTTGTCCTGTATCTTGTTTTCATTCCACACACACACACACACACACACACACACACACACACACACACACACACACACACACACACACACACACACACACACACACACACACACACACACACACACACACACACACACACACACACACACACACACACTCCTTCCCATGTATGCTACTCTCACATTACTGTCTGCTAACTGTCAGATCAAGATAAAATTGTTTTTCGTTTAAACTCACCTGAGATCCTGTCGTGTTTCCATGTGTAAAGAGTAAAACACGTTTCTATCAACATGCATTCATTTAAACTTCAATTATAGTTTTTTTCTTTATCGCTTTGTTACTATTTTCCCAAGTATGTGGTACATTTTCACAAGTCTTAGTACCAAACTCCAAACTGGTCAAACATGTAACACAGCCAGTCTTTCATTCAAAACCTGTCATTGTGCATTCATTTGGATTGTAAACATCCCTCACCACACAACCATTCTTTCAAATTGTACGTTTATAATAAAATATAATGAGAACATTGGTTTAATCACTAAAACAAAAAGTTCACTCAAGTTTTCCAAAAAGCACCTGGAAGCACCTGGATGATCATCAAGAATCTTTGAAGAATGTTATGTGGACAGATGAGTCAAAGTCTAACTTTTTGGATGACATGTGTAGGTTCACTGTACATGCTGGGACAGAACAGCCTAGTATTTCCCTTAAGCCAGATTGTGCCAGCAAAGGAGGTAGTCTGATAAATGTATTTTGTTACGTTCCCCAGTTTCTGTGTTCTGTTTTGTATTTTAGTGTGTGTGTTTCAGGAGATGGCTTCCTGAAATACTCCCCAACCAGCTGATTGGTCAACCCCAGGCTAATTGGTGATTGGAGCTGACCCCGCCCCCTCGTCAAGAAGCAGCTGACTCTAATCACCATTGCCACCTGAAGATAAAAGCCAGTGTTCTGCCCAAGAGAGTGAAGATTGAGAGAGGAGAGATTGAGAGAGATGAGATAAGGAGAGATGAGATAAGGAGTAGAGATTTGGAGATTGAGAGAGAGAAATTAGATTGTGATATAGTGTTGGTTGTGTATCAGAAAGTGTGGTATGTACTGTTGTTGTTGGTAGCAGTTTTTCTATGTCCTGTGTTTGTGAAATCGTTAAAAATTACTCTGTTTCGTTTGTTCCCAGGGGGGAAGGAGAAGGCACTTTGGGAGTGCTTAGGCAAGAGGCCCGAGGGCATACATATACCCGTAGTATATTTACTGTCTAGGCACACTAGGTAAGACCTGGGCGGACCACCCCCTGTATTTTGGTTAGGGCACCAGGCGGTGTTAAGTTAGGTAAGTTAAGTGGGTAGGCAGGTTAGATAGGAGAGGGGGAACTTTGATATTTACTTTCTTTGCTTTGGTTCCGTCCAGCCCCTTTTCCCCATATTACTGTGTAAGAAAATAAATCCAAGTAAACGGTAAAATCTGCTTTTGTATCATCCTTACTCGCACCTACAGTCCATACCTCTTGCACTTCAGAGAGTTGAGTTGTAACAGGGAGTTGCGTTCCCTCTTCTCAGAGCCGTGCGTAACAATTTCAATCTGACCAGATGTCAGAATTGTATAACACTTTTACAGAGTACACAAGCCGCAAGGCCCTCCAGTGACCACAAAGACCTCCAGTGACCACAAAGACCTCCAGTGACCGCAAGGACCTCCAGTGACCACAAAGACCTCCAGTGACCGCAAGGCCCTCCAGTGACCACAAAGACCTCCAGTGACCGCAAGGCCCTCCAGTGACCGCAAGGCCCTCCAGTGACCGCAAAGACCTCCAGTGACCGCAAAGACCTCCAGTGACCGCAAAGACCTCCAGTGGCCTAGTGCATCACACAGCATCATCAAGGTCCCCACACACCCCAGCCACGAGCTGCCTCTCTCTTACCGTTGGCAGAGAGTATCGATGAATAAGGTATGATACCAACAGGCTCAGAGACAATTTCTATCTACAGGCCATCAGACTGCTGAACACCTGAACTGGACTGATGACCTGCTCTGATTGTCTGAACTTTAGCACACATCACAACTACTGCTACCAGACTCGTATTATACTGCTCAATTTATACATACATTGAGCCTTCCTGTATTAAACTTATCCTAAAATGTTTATTTTATTCTACTGCCGTGTCACGCCCTGACCATAGAGAGCTGTTTATTCTCTATGTTTGTTGGGGCGTGATAGTGACTAGGGTGGGTCATCTAGGTGATTAATGGTTTATGTTGGCCTGGTATGTTTCCCAACCAGAGACAGCTGTTTATCGTTGTCTCTGATTGAGGATCATATTTAGCTAGCCATTTCCCCATTGTGTTTATGGGATCTTGTCTACAGATAGTTGCCTGTGTGCACACCAGTAGCTTCACGTTTCGTTTGTGCTTTTGTTGTTTTTGTTCGGTGTTCATATTAAATAAATAAAATGTACGCCTACCACGCTGCACCTTGGTCCAATCCTTTCGACGAGCGTGACAGAAAATCCCACCACCAAAGGACCAAGCAGCGTGGCCAGGAGGAGCAGGGATCCTGGACTCGGGAGAAAAGTGAGTAGAGGACATCATGGACATGGGAGGAGATTATCGCATGGGACAAGACCCTGCCATGGAAGCAGGCGGAGGCAGTGAAGAAGGATCAACGACGACTCCTGGAGTCGCAACCACGACGGAGGCCTGAGAGGCAGTCCCCCAATAATTTTTTGGAGGGGAACACAGAGTGGTCGATGGAGCCGAGGGGTGAACCAGAGCCAGTCAGGGAGTCGAGTGAGGAGCTCGACGCAAGATTCTGGAGAGAGGTGCTGGCGTTGAGAGCACTGCAATGCGGGCGTGCTGAGGAGCGTGACACCAGTCCGGTGTCATGTGCACCTGTTTCACGCATCAGGCCTCCAGTGCGCCTCCACAGTCCAGTACGTCCTGTGCCTCTTCCACGCACTCGCCATGAGGTGTGTCATCAGCCCGGTGCCACGTGTACCGGTCCAACGCATCAGGTCTCCAGTGCGCCTCCACAGTCCAGAGCTTCCGGCGACAGTCCCCAGTCCAGAGCTTCCGGCGACAGTCCCCATTCCAGAGCCTCCGGCGACAGTCCCCAGTCCAGAGCTTCCGGCGACAGTCCCCAGTCCAGAGCTTCCGGCGACAGTATCTAGTCCAGAGCTTCCGGCGACAGTCCTAGTCCAGAGCTTCCGGCGACAGTCCCCAGTCCAGAGCTTCCAGAGACATTTCACAGTCTGGAACCGCAAACGATGGTCCACAGTCCGGAAACATCAAAGATGGTCCACGGTCCGGAACCTCAAACGACGGCCCACGGTCCGGAACCTTCTGAGATGGTCCACGGTTCGGAACCCTCTGAGACGGTCCACGGTCCGAAACCTTCTGAGATGGTCTACGGTCCGGAAACCTCCTGAGACGGTCTACGGTCCGGAAACCTCCTGAGACGGTCTGCGGTCCGGAACCTCCTGAGACGGTCTGCGGTCCGGAACCTCCTGAGACGGTCTGCGGTCCGGAACCTCCTGAGACGGTCTGCGGTCCGGAACCTCCTGAGACGGTCTGCGGTCCGGAACCTCCTGAGACGGTCTGCGGTCCGGAACCTCCTGAGACGGTCTGCGGTCCGGAACCTCCTGAGACGGTCTCCGGTCCAGAGCCTTCAGCAGGGGTTCTCAGTCCAGAGCCTCCAGCGACGGTCGGCGGTCCAGAGCCTCCAGCGACGGTCGGCGGTCCAGAAGCTTCAGCTAGGGTTCTCAGTCCAGTGCCTCCGGCGACGATCTACGGTCCGGTTCCTCCAGCGACAATCTACGGTCCGGTTCCTCCAGCAACGATCTAGGGTCCGGTGCCTCCGGCGACGACACATGGTCCGGAGCTTCCCGGCGACGATCCCCACATCAGAGCCGCCATGGAGGATGACGTATCTGCGAGCGGAGTGGGTACTTCGCCCCGCACCGGAGCTGCCCCCGACGCCCTGTGTCATCCATCGTAGATGCCCACCCGGATCCTCCCCCATTGAGTCAGGTTTTGCGGTCGGAGTCCGCACCTTTGGGGGGGGGGGGGGGGGGTACTGTCACGCCCTGACCGTAGAGAGCTGTTTATTCCCTATGTTGGTTGTGGCGTGATAGTGACTAGGGTGGGTCATCTAGGTGATTAATGGTTGATGTTGGCATGGTATGTTTCCCAATCAGAGACAGCTGTTTAGCTTTGTCTCTCATTGGGGATCATATTTAGGGAGCCATTTTTCCCATTGTGTTTGTGGGATCTTGGCTACAGATAGTTGCCTGTGTGCACACCATTAGCTTCACGTTTCGTTTGTGCTTTTGTTGTTTTGGTGAGTTTCTGTTTTTTAAAACATGAGGAACTCTACGCACACTGCACCTTGGTCCGATTACTATGACGAACGTGACAGCCGTTTACTTTATGTTATTGATGTTGCATTGTCGGGAAGGAACCTGCAAATAAGCCTTTCGTTGAACGATGTACACCATGCGTATCGCTCGCGTACATACAACTCATAAAAATGTTAACTCGAAAAAAGCGAAAGAGAGTGTGGGAAAAACGTTACTTTTTTAAAATGTTCTTGAATCTGGCTTTATTGACATGATATTATAGCAGAAGAAATACAAGATGACAAAAGCTCTCTCCCCTGAGAATACATTGTTTTAAAACCTCTCCTATACCCTGTCCGGTAACAATTTACTTTGACTACATATCGCATTCATTACACATCTATAAGCATTTCATAAACGTTTTATAACAGATCCTAACCACATTATTATTAAAGGTTGATTAAATATATCCATAGCATGTCTATAGGGCATTCATGTCATGCTATGCAAGAGCTGATATTTAGGTATCTTAATGGATACATCATTACAATGAAATCCTAGTGTCATCATTATGGTTGTTCTCCAAAGTGTGCTTCTGCCATACCAGTGACATTGAAAATACCTAAAAGCCAAACCACGTTTTTAAAATGATGATTAGAAACTCAGCAAAAAAAGAAACGTCCTCTCACTGTCAACTGCGTTTGTTTTCAGCAACTTAACATGTGTAAACATTTGTATGAACATAAACAGGTTCAACAACTGAGACATAAACTAAACAAGTTGCACATAAATGTGACAAACAGACAAGGAATAATGTGTCACTGAACAAAGGGGGGTCAAAATCAAAAGTAAAAATTTGTATTTGGTGTGGTCACCAGCTGCATTAAGTACTACAGTGCATCTCCTCCTCATGGACTGCACCAGATTTGCCAGTTCTTGCTGTGAGATGTTACCCCACTCTTCCACCAAGTCACTTGCAAGTTCCCTTACCCTCCGATCCAACAGGTCCCTGACGTGCTCAATGGGATTGAGATCCGGGCTCTTCGTTGGCAATGGCAGAACACTAACACTCCTGTCTTGCAGAAAATCACGCACAGAACGAGCAGTATGGCTGGTGGCATTGTCATGCTGGATGGTCATGTCAGGATGAGCCTGCAGGAAGGGTACCACCTGTGGGACGAGAATGTTTTCCCTGTAACGCACAGCGTTGAGATTGCCTGCAATGACAACAAGCTCAGTCCGATGATGCTGTGACACACGGCCCCTGACCATGACGGACCCTCCACCTCCAAATCGATCCCGCTCCAGAGTACAGGCCTTGGTGTAACCCTCAATCCTTTGACGATAAACGTGAATCCGACCATTACTTCTGGTGAGACAAAACCGTAACTTGTCTGTGAAGAACACTTTTTACCAGTCCTGTCTGGTCCAGCGACGATGGGTTTTTGCCCATAGGCGTCGTTGTTGCCGATAATGTCTGATGAGGACCTGCCTTACAACAGGCCTACAAGCCCTCAGTCCAGCCTCTCTCAGCCTATTGCGAACAGTCTGAGCACTGATGTAGGGATTGTGCATTCCTGGTGTAACTCGGGCAGTTGTTGTTGCCATCCTGCACTTGTCCCGCAGGTGGGATGTTCGGATGTACCGATCCTGTGCAGGTGTTGTTACACATGGTCTGCCACTGTGAAGATGATAAGCTGTCCGTCTTGTCTCCCTGTAGGGCTGTCGTCGGCGTCTCACAGTGCGGATATTGCAATTTATTGCCTTGGCCACATCTGCAGTCCTCATGCCTCCTTGCAGCATGCCTAAGGCACATTCACCTGGGCATCTTTCTTTTGGTGTTTTTCAGAGTCAGTAGAAATCCTCTTTAGTGCCCTAAGTTTTCATAACTGTGACCTTAATTGCCTACCATCTGTAAGTTGTTGGTGTCTTAACAACCGTTCCACATGTGCATGTTCATTAATTGTTTACGGTTCATTGAACAAGCATGGGAAACAGTGTTTATACCATTTACAATGAAGATCTGTGAAGGTATTTGGATTGATACGAATTATCTTTGAAAGACAGGGTCCTGAAAAAAGGATGTTTCTTTTTTTGCTGAGTTTAGATTAGAATTAATAATTAGACCCTTTATGAGTGCATTAATGACCAGTCTGACCAACTTAACCCTAATTGTGATGTGGAAGAGGGCTGTTATTGAGTTAAAAAAGAGTCCTCAACTACACGATTTGATCCCTCAAATTTACCCTTAGGATTCAACCCTGTGGTGATCTTCATGTTCCATTGACCTCAGCGAGAAGAAGAAGAAGAAGAAGGTACGTCACCTGCCTATACCGGCCAATGGGGGAAATGGAGCTAGTACAGGCTTTATATCAGACTTTTATAGTTTGGACGGGTTATAACATGTTTACGAAATGCTTATAAAGGTGAAATGCATGCGTTATGGCTATGTAGTCAAAATAACTCATCCTACAAAATGTCTCAATTATTTACTGTAACATTTCATGTCAAAGCCACTGTCCTGGCAACTGTGCACTCACTCTCACACACCCATCACACACTCCTTTCCCACGTCGGACTGTCTGCATGACTGTCTGTTGCCTTTCCGATCAAGATAAGATTGTTGTTTTTTGTTCAAACTACACCTGAACTCTGATCATGTTTCAGTGTCATTACCGTGAAATGTTTACTTACAAGCCTTTAAGCAACAATGCAGTTCAAAAAATAGAGTTGAGAAATGTTTTACTGTGTAAACGAAAGTAAAAGTAAAATAAAAGTAACGCAATAACATAACAATAACGAGGCTATATACATAGAGTACTGGTACCGAGTCAATGTGCGTTGGTACTGGTTAGTCGACGTAATTTGTACATTTACATTTACATTTTAGTCATTTAGCAGACGCTCTTATCCAGAGCGACTTACAGTAGAGTGCATACATTTTTATTACAATTTTACATACTGAGACAAGGATATCCCCACCGGCCAAACCCTCCCTAACCCGGACGACGCTATGCCAGTTGTGCGTCGCCCTACGGACCTCCCGGTTGCGGCCGGCTGCAACAGAGCCTGGGCGCGAACCCAGAGACTCTAGTGGCGCAGCTAGCACTGCGATGCAGTGCCCTAGACCACTGCGCCACCCGGGAGGCCTTTACCCCTTGTACATAGGGGTAAAGTCACTAGCAGTCTATATAAATAGTCCGGCTGGCAATTTGATTTAATTGTTCAGCAGTCTTATGGCTTGGAGGTAGAAACTGTTAAGGAGCCTTTTGGACCTATACTTGGTCATCCGGTACCGCGTGCCATGCGGTAGCAGAGAGAGCTATTACTTGGGTGACTGGAGTCTTTGACAATTTCTTGGGACTTCCTCTGACACCGCCTAGTATACAGGTCCTGAAATGGCAGGAAGCTTGGCCCCAGGACTGTACTGGGCCGTACGCACTACCCCCTGTTGTGCCTTACGGTCGGATGCCGAGCAGTTGCCATACCAGGCGGGGATTCAACCGGTCAGGATGCTCTCGATGGTGCTCTCAATGGTGCACCCGCTCTGATTGCAAAATCTTTTCAGTCTCCTGAGGTGGAAAAGAGGTTGTCGTGCCCTCTTCACAACTGTCTTGGTGTGATTGGACCATGATAGTTTGTTGGTGATGTGGACACCAAGGAACGTGAAACACTCGACCCGCTCCACTACAGCCCTGTCGATGTGAACGGGGGCGTGTTCTGAGATTTTTGTAGGGGTTTGATTCAGCAAATGAAGTCTGACATTTTAAAGTGGAAATTATTATTAAGATCCTACATCTGTGGAAGAACTGATATTGCGTAGTTAGTATACACTTTTCTATTGTATTGATAGAGGAATTTGTTGGACAAGGAAAAGTACTGGGAAAACTTAAGTATAATCCCCTGCATTAGGGATTGAGGTTTTGGTCTGCCAACAGGTCAGAATAGTGGTATGAATCATAAGATGCCACATGTCTGAGCAGAAGTAGGTATGAAAAGGTCAATCTGTGCGTGGAAGTGAGCTAGTGTGTAGGTGGGGTTGGAAAAGTCTCCCTTCTACTTAAAATACAATAACAATACCACATGACTAAGTGTTGCCCTTAAAATATCAAATTCACATGATGTGATTGATGAAGTTTCATGTCTTGTCTTGTCTTGTATCTTGTTTTCATTCCACACGCACACACACACGCACGCACGCACGCACGCACGCACGCACGCACGCACGCACGCACGCACACACACACACACACACACACACACACACACACACACACACACACTCCTTCCCATGTATGCTACTCTCACATTACTGTCTGCTAACTGTCAGATCAAGATAAAATTGTTTTTTGTTTAAACTCACCTGAGATCCTGTCGTGTTTCCGTGTGTAAAGAGTAAAACACGTTTCTATCAACATGCATTCAGTTAAACTTCAATTATAGTTTTTTTCTTTATCGCTTTGATACTATTTTCCCAAGTATGTGGTACATTTTCACAAGTCTTAGTGCCTTTCTCCAAACTCCAAACTGGTCAAACTTGTAACACAGCCAGTCTTTCATTCAAAACCTGTCATTGTGCATTCATTTGGATTGTAAACATCCCTCACCACACAACCATTCTTTCAAATTGTACGTTTATTATAAAATATAATGAGAACATTGGTTTAATCACTAAAACAAAAAGTTCACTCAAGTTTTCCAAAAAGCACCTGGAAGCACCTGGATGATCATCAAGAATCTTTGAAGAATGTTATGTGGACAGATGAGTCAAAAGTCTAACTTTTTGGATAACATGTGTCCCATTATGCCTGGCGAAAACCAAACACTCTATTCCACAGTAATAACCTTATACCAATGGTCAAGCATGGTGGTGATAGTGTGATGGTTTGGGGATGCTTTGCTGCCTCAGGACCTGTACGACTTGCCTTAATAGAAGGAACCGTGAGTTCTGCACTGTAATAGAAGGAACCATAAATTCTGCTCTGTATCAGAGAATTCTACAGGAGAATGTCAGTTCATCCGTCTGTGAGCTGAAGCTAAAGCACAGCTGTGTTATGCAGCAAGACAATGATCCAAAAACATAATCAAGTCTACATGATAATTCAAAGTTGTTTTCAGCCTACTGTGGATCCTTTGGATTCAGCAGGATTCACTTGGTTATAATGCAAACTCGCCCATCACATGAAACCTGTTTTGGTCATCTAGAAAATATAAATTAGAGGGAGGATACCAACTTGTGCCTTCTTGTTTAAGGTTGTTGTTAAAGTCAGAGGTTTAATTGAACAGGAAGTAGGTTCACTGTACATGCTGGGACAGAACAGCCTAGTATTTCCCTTAAGCCAGATTGTGCCAGCAAAGGAGGTAGTCTGATAAATGTATTTCCATCTGACCATATGTCAGAATTGTATAACACTTTTACAGAGTACACAAGCCGCAAGGCCCTCCAGTGACCGCAAGGCCCTCCATTGACCGCAAAGACCTCCAGTGACCGCAAGGCCCTCCAGTGACCACAAAGACCTCCAGTGACAGCAAGGCCCTCCAGTGACCGCAAGGCCCTCCAGTGACCGCAAAGACCTCCAGGCTCAGAGACAATTTCTATCTACAGGCCATCAGACTGCTGAACACCTGAACTGGACTGATCACCTGCTCTGATTATCTGAACTTTAGCACACATCACAACTACTGCTACCACACTCTTATTATACTGCTCAATGTATACACATGCCCCCCACTCCCCTTTCCCCAATACACGTGTAAATATTGTACTATAAATTGAGCCTTCCTGTATTAAACTTGAGCAAAAATGTTTATTTGAT
The DNA here is from genome assembly GCF_029448725.1 of Salvelinus fontinalis. NCBI lineage: Eukaryota > Metazoa > Chordata > Actinopteri > Salmoniformes > Salmonidae > Salvelinus > Salvelinus fontinalis. Next base: position 12,790,825 of record NC_074668.1, read on the forward strand.
TCTACTGCCGTTTACTTGATGTTATTGTTGTTGCATTGTCGCGAAGGAACCTGCAAATAAGCCTTTTGTTGGACGATGTATACCATTCGTATCGCTCGCGTACATACAACTAATAAAAAGTTAAACTCGAAAAAAGCCAAAGAGAAAGACACGTCTCCTATACCCTGTCCGGTAACAATTTTACTTTGACTACATATCACATTCATTACACATCTATAAGCATTTCATAAACGTTTTATAACAGATCCTAACCACATTATTATTAAAGGTTGATTAAATATATCCATAGCATGTCTATAGGGCATTCATGTCATGCTATGCAAGAGCTGATATTTAGGTATCTTAATGGATATATCATTACAATGAAATCCTAGTGTCATCATTATGGTTTTTCTCCAAAGTGTGCTTCTGCCATACCAGTGACATTGAAAATACCTAAAGGCCAAACCACGTTTTTAAAATGATGATTAGAAACTCAGCAAAAAAAGAAACGTCCTCTCACTGTCAACTGCTTTTGTTTTCAGCAAACTTAACATGTGTAAACATTTGTATGAACATAACAAGATTCAACAACTGAGACATAAACTGAACAAGTTGCACAGAAATGTGACAAACAGACAAGGAATAATGTGTCACTGAACAAAGGGGGGTCAAAATCAAAAGTAAGAGTCAGTATCTGGTGTGGCCACCAGCTGCATTAAGTACAACAGTGCATCTCCTCCTCATGGACTGCACCAGATTTGCCAGTTCTTGCTATGAGATGTTACCCCACTCTTCCACCAAGTCACTTGCAAGTTCCCTTACCCTCCGATCCAACAGGTCCCTGACGTGCTCAATGGGATTGAGATCCGGGCTCTTCGTTGGCAATGGCAGAACACTAACATTCCTGTCTTGCAGAAAATCACGCACAGAACGAGCAGTATGGCTGGTGGCTTTGTCATGCTGGAGGGTGACCTGAATTGCCTACCGTCTGTCAGCTGATAGTGTCTTAACGACCTTTCCACAGGTGCATGTTCATTAATTGTTTATCGTTCATTGAACAAGCATGGGGAACAGTCTTTAAACCCTTTACAATAAAGTTCTGTGAAGTTATTTGGATTTTTACGAATTATCTTTGAAAGACAGGGTCCTGAAAAAGGGACGTTTTTTTCGCTGAGTTTATTTTGCTGAGTTACTAGCCCCATTTCACGCACCGGACAGTATAGACCCTTGACTTACCTTCTTCTTCCTGAGGTCAATGGTGCATCAAGATACCCACAGGGTTGGATCGTAAAGGTACATTTTATGGATGAAATAGTGTAGTTGAGGGTCATATCTTAACTCTTTTGTAATTCTAACAGTTCTACTACACATCTCAATTACGTTTGTCATACTGGTCTATAACGCACAATAGTGAAATCTATTTTCCAATTCATAAAGCATTAATAGCTAAGAACTTCATGGTAAGTAACTGCAGTTTGACACTCAGATTTACAACACCGGCAGGTATCCTATTGGTTTAGAGCGTTGGGCCAGTAACTGAAAGGTCACTGGTTCAAATCCCTGAACTGACGCGTTAAGAAATCTGTCGATGTGCCCTTGAGCAAGGCACGTAACTCTTACTACTCCTGTATGTTGCTCTGGATAAGAGCGTCTGCAAAATGATTGAAATGTATGCAGTCAATGTGCTGTCATTTCTATTTAACCATCTATAAACATGCGCGCAGCCGGTTTGGGTTCCGTGTCAGGTTAACACAGGCTTAGGAGATCAAATCAAATCAAATTAATTTATAATGCCCTTCTTACATCAGCTGATATCTCAAAGTGCTGTACAGAAACCCAGCCTAAAACCCCAAACAGCAAGCAATGTAGGTGTAGAAGCACGGTGGCGAGAAAAACTTCCTAGAAAGGCCAAAACCTAGGAAGAAACCTAGAGAGGAACCAGGCTATGAGGGGTGGCCAGTCCTCTTCTGGCTGTGCCGGGTGGAGATTATAACAGAACATGGCCAAGATGTTCAAATGTTCATAAATGACCAGCATGGTCAAATAATAATGATCACAGTAGTTGTCGAGGGTGCAGCAAGTCAGCACCTCAGGAGTAAATGTCAGTTGTTTATTCATAGCCGATCATTAAGAGTATCTCTTCCGCTCCTGCGGTCTCTAGAGAGTTGAAAACTGCTGGTCTGGGACAGGTAGCACGTCCGGTGAACAGGTCAGGGTTCCAAAGCCGCAGGCAGAACAGTTGAAACTGGAACTGTCCTTGAAACAGTCTTGATATTTTCGTCAAAAGAGAGATCAGGGTCCAGAGTTCTTAAACATTTTGTTCTATGAGATAATATCAGTCAGTTAACATGACCATGAATTATGAAGCCTTTATGTGCTTCTTTTGATTACATAAATGCTTTAAAATGCGCAAAAATTGATAACAGCTGATGAAAATTATCTCACAGAACAAAATGTATAAGATCTCCTAAGCCTGTGTTTACCACAGTCCCACTCATTTCCTCATAGGCTTTGGCCAATAAGCATTTGCGGAGTTAGTACCTACAAAAAGACTGCATTACTATTGCTCTCTATAAGAGAAAAATGCTAGCTAGCTTTACCACCCTGTGATACGCCGTGTACAAGTGCTATCGCAGTTTTATGTGGGACATTTCACATGAATGACCCTCCAAGTTGGAATTAAAAGTTGGAAACTCAGAGAAAATGTTGGTACACGAGTTGCCGAGTGACGTTTTACAACTGGCCTTTACCTTTTCAACCAAAATATGACAACAAATCTTTTTTTGACAATTACAACCTCATCAATATGGATAACATACCTAGTCGGACCATATTGTCAATGTTAAGCAAGCTAGCTGTATCGTTATTATTTAATTTTTATACCACTTTTTCTCCCCAATTCCGTGGTATCCAATTGGTCTTGTGCCATCCCTGCAACTCCCGTACGGACTCGGGAGAGGCGAAGGTTGAAAGCCGTGTGTGCTCCGAAACACGACCCAGCCAAGCCGCACTGCTTCTTGACACAATACCCGCTTAACCCGGAAGCCACCTGAACCAATGTGTGGGAGGAAACACCATACACCTGGCGCCGTGTTAGCATGCATGCGTCCGGAAAGCATTCCAGGTGAAGCTGGAATAGTGTAGGTATAGTGTCGGCTGACCGGTAGTGTAGGTATTGCTGAAATGGGGAATTTAATTTTAATGCTTTAAATATGAATCTTTGTTGAATCTATTCAAGAAAAGCCAAACTGTTGTTGACAGTTAAAATTGAGCACACAGCCATGCAATCATCAAGTCATGATTTAATATTGAAACTGTTAGTGAACTTGTTAGAGAACAGCTACGCAAACAACTCATTTGTTACATGACTCAGTTCAAATGCAAGTCACAAAGATGACAGACTTACAGTAGTGTGTGTGTGTGTGTGTATGTATGTGTGCGTGCATGTTTGCTCGGGTCAAACAGCATTACCAGAGGAATAAACAGGTGAGAAATCAAGTCTGAACATGACATTGATTTCATTCTTGGATGTGTATTGTAACAATCAGGGAGACTCTTCCATAAGGTAGGGGAGAGTGGGGTAAGCTGAGCCAAAGGGGTAAGTTGAGCCACTCTTATTTCTAGGACACCATACACAAAATGTGTAATTTGACCAAATATTTAGGAAGAGGTCATCATTTCATTGAGTGTGTATGAAGAAACCACATGGAAAAGTGGTAAGCAAGTTAGATCAAAAGACCTACTGAATTTATTGTGTTAAGAGGTTTCATGATACTTGTATCTAAACCAAATAATGTTCTATATATCAGCAACAATTTCTTAGCAACAAAAGAGTGATCAAACTAAGATCCTACATCTGAAGATGTGCTGATATCGCGTAGGGTAGTATACACCGTTATGTTGTATTAATAGGGTAATTTGTTGGATAAGGAAAAGTACTGGGAAAACTTAAGTATAATCCCCCTGCATTAGGGGTTGAGGTTTTGGTCTGCCAACAGGTCAGAATAGTGGTATGAATCATAAGATGCCATATGTCTGAGCAGAAGCAGGTATGAACAGGTCAGTCTGTGCGTGTGAATGAGCTAGTGTGTAGGTGTGGTTGGAAAAGTCTCCCTTCTACTTAAAATACAATAACAATACCACATGACTAAGTGTTGCTCTTAAAATATCAAATTCACATGATGTGAGGGATGAAGTTTCATGCCTTGTCTTGTACTGTTCTCTTCTTCTCCTACTACAATCACACACACACAACATGCCCACACACACATGCGTTGGTACTGGTTTGTCGACGTAATTTGTACATAGGGGTAAAGTGACTAGCAGCAGTCTATATAAATAGTCCGGGTGGCAATTTGATTAATTGTTCAACAGTCTTATGGCTTGGAGGTAGAAACTGTTAAGGAGCCTTTTGGACCTATACTTGGTACTCCGGTACTGCGTGCCATGCGGTAGCAGAGAGAGCTATTACTTGGGTGACTGGAGTCTTTGACAATACAAGTATACAGGTCCTGAAATGGCAGGAAGCTTGGCCCCAGGACTGTACTGGGCCATACGCACTACCCTCTACCCTCAGAGCAAACAAACACACACACGCACACGCACACGCACACAGACACACACTACAGTAAGTCTGTCATCTTTGTGGCTTTTTTAAAAACTAAGTCATGTAACAAATGAGTGGTTTGCGTAGCTGTTCTCAAACAAGATCACTAACAGTTTCAATATTAAATCCCTACATGACTTGATGGTGATTCTTAGTCCTGTGGTGGTGGTAGAGTAGTTCACTTCAGGAAGTCTCAGACAGGCATACAGTGTTCTCCAAGTTCCTCGAGCTACATTCATATTCTCGTTCATATTTATTCTCCTTTTGGTAAATGTCGCCTCTCACCTTTCAGTCCATAACATCCGCCAGTCTCTCTCTCTCCCTCTCCCTGTCCCTCTCTCTCTGTCTCTCTCTCCCATTCCCTGTCTCTCTCCCTTTCTCTCTCTCGTTCTCTCTCTCTCTCTCTCTCTCTCTCTTGGATCTTCATTTGAGCCAGTTTGCTACAGCAGGAAAATAATCTTGCAGCAACAGGAAATGTGAATTCTTATGTGGATTAAAATGAATGGTCCGACATTCTAAAGTGGAAAATTTGGAAGCCTTTTTAAATCTCAAATACACTACAAGTTTGCTTTTCCTGCATTCTCAGCAATTTTTTTTTTAATCAAATTAAGATTTTACATCTGTATTTACTGCCAGGAGCCCTTTTTTAAATGTGTTCTTATCCATTCTTGTTGTGTCCCTTGGGAGTAGCTACAAGGAGATGGCAACGCCCAACAAACCTGGCTTATCCACTAACTGACTGCTACCTGACTGCCTGTTGTGGGCATGTGTTTTCTATCATTACCAGCATTCACTCGGCTGCATACCTTAGACTTTATAGTCATATCAGTCTTATTAGGTCATAAAACCCAGAGGCTGCTGGGGCAGATTTCTGGCGTTAAAGGGGCAATCTGCAGTTGCTACATCCATCTGATGGGGATTTAAGAATCAATTAAATGTAACCATTGATTCTTTAAGAATACAACTCAAAAATGCCTCATGAGCTTAGTTCAACTGTCGTACCCCATCAGAACCCAACATATAATCTTGTTTTACTTCAATGTTTGTAAACAAAGCAAACAAACGCTGTATAGCCTCAAAACATGGTTAAGTCGAGAATTTTTATATGATGGATGGTCAGTCCTTGCATCCATAGCTCTGTCTATTAATTTGAGAGTGGTTACATTTCTTCAGCCCCATCTCTCAACTTTTACCAAAACAGGGGGCAGGGAGCCACTTTGTTACTGTTTCAACTGCTGATTGCTGCTTTAAATTCTTCTCTAAATCAAAGATGTTTTCCGCCTGAAAGAAAGCTGTCTAAGAGCAGGTTTAACCTCTCTACTGTTAGAAAGCCGGATCAACTAAGAATACCTAAGAGTGAATTAAATTATTTTGAAAACGCAATTAAGGGAATTAACTGGAATGATCTCTTGTCCTATACAGACATGGAAGCTGAAAGTCAGGTTTTTCTATCCACAATCCAGACTACAATAAGTGGTTTCCTAAAGAAAATCAAATCCAAACCTTGCCAAAAGAGCACTCTTCCTTGGCTAAATGGAGAAATCTGGAAATTGATGAAAGAACGAGAATATGCTCTAAAAATAGCCCTAAAATCCAAATTAGAGCATGACAGACGTAGGTTTACCATGTTGAGAAATAAGGTGATGAAAGAAATCAGACAGGCCAAGGCAAACTTTTTTATTAACATAATTGGTGAAGCAAAGAGAAATTCTAAATTGATCTGGGAGAATCTAAAAAAGTTAACAGGGAAAGACCATAGTAACACTGCAAAAAGACTAGAAATCATGGTGAATAATAATCTAACACAGGATGCTGTCGAAATAGCAATTCCTTCAATTTCTACTTTATTGACTCTGTCAGGGTACTGTGCTAGTAAATTACACTCAACCATGTCTTCATCATAAGGGAGGTTTCTGAGTCAAAGGTAAACAAGGTGATTAGCTCACTAAAGAACTCTAAAGCCAAAGATGTGTTTGGGCTTGACTCTACCTTTCTTAAAAACTACAAAGAGTCACTCATTGGCCCCATTACTAAGGTCACCAACACATCTATTGGTCTCGGGGTGTTTCCAAGGGCATGGAAGTCGGCCATAATAACGGCCATCTTTAAATCGGGCGACCCTGCTGACGTGAGTAACTACAGGCCCATTAGTATGCTACCTGTGGTGTCAAAGGTTGTTGAAAAGTGTGTAGCAGAACAACTGATTGTCCACCTCAACAACAGCCCCTTCACATTACACTCCATGCAGTTTGGCTTCAGAGCGAAACACTCCACAGAAACGGCCAACTGCTTTCTTCTGGAAAATGTTAAGTAAAACATGTAATCAAATCAAATCAAATTTTATTTGTCACATACACATGGTTAGCAGATGTTAATGCGAGTGTAGCGAAATGCTTGTGCTTCTAGTTCCGACAATGCAGTAATAACCAACAAGTAATCTAACCTAACAATTCCACAACTACTACCTTATACACACAAGTGTAAAGGGATAAAGAATACGTACATAAAGATATATGAATGAGTGATGGTACGGAACGGCATAGGCAAGATGCAGTAGATGGTATAGAGTACAGTCTATACATAGGAGATGAGTAATGTAGGGTATGTAAACATAAAGTGGCATAGTTTAAAGTGGCTAGTGATACATGTATTACATAAAGATGGCAAGATGCAGTAGATGGTATAGTGTACAGTCTATACATATGAGATGAGTAATGTAGGGTATGTAAACATAAAGTGGCGTAGTTTAAAGTGGCTAGTGATACATGAGTTACATAAAGATGGCAAGATGCAGTGGATGATATACACTACAGAATATACATATACATATGTGATGAGTAATGTAGGGTATGTAAACATTATATTAGGTGGCATTGTTTAAAGTGGCTCGTGATACATTTTTACATAATTTCCATCAATTCCCATTATTAAAGTGGCTGGAGTTGAGTCAGTATGTTGGCAGCGGCCACTAAATGTTAGTGGTGGCTGTTTAACAGCCTGATGGCCTTGAGATAGAAGCTGTTTTTCAGTCTCTCGGTCCCTGCTTTGATGCACCTGTACTGACCTCACGTTCTGGATGATAGCGGGGTGAACAGGCAGTGGCTCGGGTGGTTGTTGTCCTTGATGATTTTTATGGCCTTCCTGTGACATCGGGTGGTGTAGGTGTCCTGGAGGGCAGGTAGTTTGCCCCCGGTGATGCGTTGTGCATACCTCACTACCCTCTGGAGAGCCTTACGGTTGTGGGCGGAGCAGTTGCCGTACCAGGCGGTGATACAGCCCGACAGGATGCTCTCGATTGTGCATCTGTAGAAGTTTGTGAGTGCTTTTGGTGACAAGCCGAATTTCTTCAGCCTCCTGAGGTTGAAGAGGCGCTGCTGCGCCTTCTTCACAACGCTGTCTGTGTGGACCAATTCAGTTTGTCCGTGATGTGTACACCGAGGAACTTAAAACTTTCCACCTTCTCCAAAGGGGGCGTTGTTGGGGCTGTATTTCTGGACCTAAGGAAGGCTTTTGATACTGTTAACCATGAGATTCTAATCACAAAATTGTCCAAGTTCAACTTTTCCCCTGATGCCGTGAGATGGATAGAATCATACCTTGAAGGCAGAACTCAGTGTCAGAGTGAGCAATGAGCTGTCGCCCACTCTTAGCTATGATGTGGGCGTGCCCCAAGGGTCAATACTGGGGCCCATCCTGTTCAGGCTGTACATTAATGATCTGCCTTCTGTCTGTACTGGGTCTGAAGTTCAAATGTATGCAGATGATACAGTGATATATGTGCATGCAAAGAGCAAACAACAAGCTGCACAAGAACTCACTACTGTAATGGTCCAGGTTACAAAGTGGCTCAGTGACTTGTGTTTGCATCGCAATGTGAAAAAAACTGTTTGCATGTTCTTCACAAAGAGGGCAACAGATGCTACTGAGCCAGATGTCTATGTATCAGGGGAGAAACTCCAGGTGGTATCTTATTTTAAGTACCTTGGCATCATACTTGATTCCAACCTCTTTTAAAAAGCATGTGAAAAAGGTAATAGAGATATCCAAATTCAACCTAGCTAATTTCCGATTTATACGAAATTGTTTGACTACTTAAAATCTATGATACTCCCCCACTTAACATACTGCTTGACTAGTTGGGTCCAAGCTTGCTGCACAACATTAAAACCTATTCAGTCTGTCTACAAACAGGCTCTCAAAGTGCTTGATAGGAAGCCCAATAGCCATCATCACTGTTACATCCTCAGAAAGCATGAGCTCTTGAGTTGTGAAAATCTTGTGCAATACACCGACGCATGTCTTGTATTCAAGACCCTAAATGGCCTGGCTCCCCCTCCACTCAGTAAATTTGTTAAACAGAAAACCCAAACATATGGCAGCAGATCCACAAGGTCTGCCATGAGAGGTGACTGTATAGTTCCCTTAAGGAAAAGCACCTTTAGTGAATCCGCTTTCTCTGTGAGAGCTTCCCATGTCTGGAATACACTGCCATCAGACACACATAACTGCACCACATATCCCACTTTCACAAAATGCATGAAGACATGGCTAAAGGTCAATCAGATTTGTGAACATAATCCCTAGCTGTGTATTGCCGCTTTCCATGTTGTCTGTTGTCTGTAGCTTGTGAGGTGTGGAAACACTTTGTTGCTTTAATGAATTTTGTCTTGCTGCCTTTTGTCCGATGTTGCTCTGTCTGTATGTTATGTCTTGCTTGTCCTATGTTGCTCTTTCTGTATGCTACGTCTTGCTTGTCCTATGTTGCTCTGCGCGTGCTCACTGTTCAATGATTGTCTATATTGTAATTGTTTTTAGTAACCTGCTCAGGGACTGCGGTTGAAAATTAGCCGGCTGGCTAAAACCGGCACTTTTACTGAAACGTTGATTAATGTGCACTGTCCCTGTAAAAATAAAATAAACTCAACTCAACTCAGCCTACTGTGGTTCCTTTGGATTCAGCCAGATTCACTGGGTTGTAATGGCAACACGTCAGTCACATAAAACCTATTTTGGCAATCTAGAAAATGTGAATTATAGGGAGGAGACCTTCTTGTGCCTTCTTGTTTAAGGTTGTTGTTAAAGTCAGAGGTTTAATTGAACAGAAAGTAGGCCTACTGTACATGCTGGGACAGAACAGCCTAGTATTTCCCTTAAGCCAGATTGTGCCAGCAAAGGATCAAAGTATTTTCACCTGGTCTGATGTCAGAATTGTCTAACACTTTCACTGAGTACATAAACCAAAGCAACATGGCTTCTTATTCCCAATCCCCAACAGTAAAAGGACTGGATATACCCTGCTCTCCATTCATACAGGCACCTCCATCGTCTGTCTTAAACTGATCTGGTTTATACTGATTACATAAGCCAAAGCATTGTAAACTCAGCAAAAAAAGAAACGTCCTCTCGCTGTCAACTGCGTTTCTTTTCAGCAAACTTAACATGTGTAAATATTTGTATGAACATAACAAGATTCAACAACTGAGACATAAACTGAACAAGTTCCACAGACATGACTAACAGAAATTGAATAATGTGTCCCTAAACAAAGGGGGGGGGGGGGGGGGGGCAGAATCAAAAGTAACAGTCAGTATCTGGTGTGGCCACCAGCTGCATTAAGTACTGCAGTGCATCTCCTCCTCATAGACTGCACCAGATTTGCCAGTTCTTGCTGTGCGATGGTCCCCCGCTCTTCCAACAAGGCATCTGTAAGTTCTCGGACATTTCTGGGGGGAATGGCCCTGGCCCTCACCCTCCGATCCAACAGGTCCCTGACGTGCTCAATGGGATTGAGATAAGGGCTCTTCACTGGCCATGGCAGAACACTGACATTCCTGTCTTGCAGGAAATCACGCACAGACGAACAGTATGGCTCGTGGCATTGTCATGCTGGAGGGTTATGTCAGGATGAGCCTGCAGGAAGGGTACCACATGAGGGAGGAGGCTGTCGTCCCTGTAACGCACAGCGTTGAGATTGCCTGCAATGACAACAAGCTCAGTCCGATCATGCTTTGAAACACCGCCTCAGACCATGACGGACCCTCCACCTCCAAACCGATCCCTCTCCAGAGCACAGGCCTCGGTGTAATGCTCATTCCTTCAACGATAAACGCAAATCCGACCATCACCCCTGGTGAGACAAAACCGCGACTCGTCAGTGAAGAGCACTTTTTGCCAGTCCTGTCTGGTCCAGAGACAGTGGGTTTGTGCCCATAGGCGACGTTGTTGCCGGTGATGTCTGGTGAGGACCTGCCTTACAACAGGCCTACAAGCCCTCAGTCCAGCCTCTCTCAGCCTATTGCGGACAGTCTGAGCACTGATGGAGGGATTATGCGTTCCTGGTGTAACTCGGACAGTTGTTGTTGCCATCCTGTACCTGTCCCGCAGGTGTGATGTTCGGATGTACTGATCCTATGCAGGTGTTGTTACACCTGGTCTGCCACGGCGAGGACGCTCAGCTGTCCGTCCTGTCTCCCTGTAGTGCTGTCTTAGAAGTCTCACAGTACGGACATTGTAATTTATTTCCCTGGCCACATCTGCAGTCCTCATGCCTCCTTGCAGCATGCCTAAGGCACGTTCACGCAGATGAGCATCTCTCTCTTCTTTTTTTTCAGTCAGTAGAAAGGCCTCTTTAGTGTCCTAAGTTTTCATAACTGTGACCTTAATTGCCTACCGTCTGTAAGTTGTTAGTCTTAACAACCGTTCCACAGGTGAATGTTCATTAATTGTTTATGGTTCATTGAACAAGCATGGGAAACAGTGTTTAAACCCTTTACAATGAATTATTTTGATTTTTACGAATTATCTTTGAAAGACAGGGTCCTGAAAAAGGGACGTAACTTTTTTTGCTGAGTTTATTGCACTTTTTCTGAGTACATCAGGCAAGAATTTATCTTTTTTAAATGTTCTTGAATCTGGCTTTAATCACATGATATCATTGCAGAAGAAATTCAAGAAGACAGAAGCTGTCCCACCTGAGAATGAATTATTCTAAAATCTCTCCTATAAATATCTCAAAGGTTTACTGTAACCTTTCATGTCTAAGCCATTGTCCTTGCAACTGTAGCCCTAAACTCAATACATTAGAAAAATTCTATCAAACTTATTGTATACACTAATTATTTCCTGTGATGCTACATTTGGAAGATTTGCATCACTAGCTAAGTTTCCATCCAATTGGTGATAGATTTTCATGTGAATATTCTAAAATCTGCATAAATAAAATATGCTCATTCTCCCACCAGTGTGTTTCCACCAAACTGACTTTTTGCCGATCAAAATCAGTGCGTGATGACATAGAGCACAAAAATGTCTTTTTTTGTTTAAGTTTTTATGTACTGAATGAAAATCTAATGTTCAGTGTGTTTCCATTGCATTTTCAACTTTAACTGTGGTGTTAAATAGCAGATGTGCCTTACTCTGGTCATAACTGCAGTATGTTTGCTGAGGGTGCTGCAGCATCCCCTGAAAAGTTCCAATAAACAAATATATTATTACAAATAAAATATACATTTCATTTTTTCACAAAAGTAGTGCACTGGGCCTTTACTAGTCCTGTATTAGAGGACCGATATAGCACGGGTAAATGCTTTTTTATAGGTATGACTTTATTCGCATAAAAACTGTGTATGAAAACATGGTTACTGGCAGACAAGAATGTGCCCTTTAGACAAGAAATGAATCCAATATCCGGTTCAGTAACGGGGATGTGTCATTTAATAACCTGTAAATGTTTTCTGTCAAAACTAATACTACTAACAATTGGTAGCTCAGACCAATAGGTGTGTTGTGACAGTTTGCATTCTACAGAGAGCATTTCAAATCAGTTGTACCCTGCCCTACAGTCAGTATATTGCTTCCTGTTTTGGCTGTAAAAACCAACGTGTTTGTGTTTGTGTTGTTTAAGTGGGTTGTCTCCCACTGGCTGCACAGTGTCTCTGCTCCAAGCAGCCTCTGAAGCTTAGTTGGTTTTGGATCTATTGTCTCTGACCATCAGACCCCAGGGGGGATGGATGATGCCATGTGCCGGCCATGTGTGCCGACCCAAAAGCCTTTTGTACCAGCACTCTGTCTATAACATACATCAAACCTCTGTCCAAGAACCAGTGGAAAGAACAGAGAATGAGATAATACAAAAGCAGCCATCTTTGGCCATTTGACAGGTCATCTAGCCAGCCTAGCTGTACACAAAAGGGTATGGGTCTGTCATGCAAGCATTAGCAGCAGGGCTGCTGGAAAGCGTGTGGCAAGATGGCCACACCACTTTTGATTTAGTTTAATAAAATATAATGATGCAAAGCGTTAATAACAGGGGCAAAGTGATGTTTTTTAGTTTTTTTTACAGATTTGCCTGATGATTTGTCATCTCACGCTCTGTCCGTCACATCAGAGTGCTGCTGCAGGCTCTTTGTGTGTCTTGACCAATCAGATTAACGGAAACTGCAGGTCGTGCACAACACACAAAGCTCAAGCCGCACTCTCCACTTTCCTCTGGTATTTACTTAGCAAGCGTGATAACACATCATTCCTGACAGACAGACACAAGCAAAAACTTTTGCATAAATGTAGCATCCTATTAAACCTAAACTTTAGCAATCTGACATGCTGTGAGGACCTACTGCCAGTGGTGTGAAGTTCTTAAGTAAAAATACTTTAAAGTACTACTTAAGTCTTTACTTTACTATTTATATATTTGGCACTACTTTTACTTCACTAAAAAAGAATGTACTTTTTACTCCAAACATTTTCCCCGACACACAAAAGTACTCGTTACATTTTGAAGGCTTAGCAGGACAGGAAAATGGTCCAACTAACACACTTATCAAGAGCACTTATCAAGAGTACATCCCTGGTCATCCCTACTGCCTCTGATCTGGCACACTCACTAAACACAAATGCTTCATTTGTAAATTATGTCCAAGTGTTGGAGTGTGGCCCTGGCTATCTAAAAAAAACTTGTTACCGTCTGGTTTGCTTAATATAAGGAATAAGAAATAATTTATACTTGCAGTTCCTGCACCTAAATATAAACAGTACACACAAAATGAGTGCAGGGCACTAATGTTTGTCTAAGTCCCATGTAGCTCAGTTGGTAGAGCAAGGCACTTGCAACACCAGGGCTAAGGGTTTGATTCCTGCAGGGAACAAGTATGTAAAAGTGTGCACCACTTCTGTAAGTCGATCTGAATAAGAGCGTCTGCTAATTTACAAGAAAAAAATGTCAAGAACTTCCCACACCTATTCACTGATATATAGGGTGTGGTGTTTTGTGTGTCCAAGTGCAGTCTATTTTCCCCTTTTTAACACGTGAAGAACTCTGCTCCCTGGGTGAACTGCCTGTCTGTACTACCGTCCCTCATGAAAGCCTCTCCACTGTATCAAATATAAGGTTTTCCATTATTGTTCCTGTATGAGAGCGACCTCCACCATAGCATTTTTGTAGGATCTTGTTGTCAAATGGGTAACAGCCAATCGGATAAGAAAAATAAAGATAATCTTGTTTACATTGTGGGAGGCAACCCGTCTGCCTAGGGAGACTAGTCTAGTATAACTGAAGTCACTGTTTAACGCTGTTGAATAAAGAATGGAGGAATGAAGGAACAACTTATATTTTTATATTTACATTCAAAGTCACTTTTATCACCACATTCTCACAGAATTATTTGACATTTGTAAAGAGATTAAAGCACATTACAAGTTGTTCATAGCTACCAGCTGGTTATTTCTTAGATTTATTGCATCTCAGATACCAAGGGAGTTCTACAGTGTTCCCGTGACAACCACTGACAGCACTAGACATACATCAAAACATCAAAGGAGAAACAGCTTCAAGGCATTTATTATTTTCCATTCAAACCAAGCAATGCACCGTATCTGCTCTGGGGCAACAAATACTGTACAGTGTATTTTCCACTGAAGATGGACATGGACTTCCATTCCAAATGGCACCCTATTTCCTACATATTGCACTACTTTTGACCAGAGCCCTATGGGCCCTGTATTTGAACCTAGAACTGGGTTCAAATACTATTTCAAATAGCTCAATTACCTTCACATACATTTTGAAGTAAATATTCAGATTTTTTTGTTTGTTGGGGGGGACAAGTAGTTCAAATATGGAATGTATTTGGAAATAGACTTGAAAAGTATTTGCATGTATTTGAAAATACTTAAATACACTGACACAAATATACTCCCATGCATGTAACACAGGGATCTGAAAATAATATTTGAAATAAGTATTAGAAAATATTTTCAAATACTTCCAATAGAAGTAGTTGATTAGGGCCACATTATTTGAAAATACTCAAATACACATAAAATAAGTATTTAAATGACAAATACACGTCTCCACACAGTAGAGTGTAGAAGTTGGCATGTTCATGTGGTCAGGGGGGGTTGTTGCTTAACGTCAGCCTGCAGTTTGAATCCATCTGGCCCTCTCATTAAGCTATATTTATACAGCAGGAGAGAAAAGGGAACGCGGGAATTGCCAAAACATTACTGTACTTTCTCCACCACCAGGTCAACAGTCAGGGGAGGAAAACTTAAGAGGTGATGTTGATGGAGACAATACCTACTTCCGTGTGAAAGGATGTACACATTCTCAGCTCAGCTGTAACATTTACAGTACATAATGACATGTTGGGGGTCAGAGAACTCCCCTCCCCTGTAATCCTTTCGCAAATCATAATTTCCAATAAACAATGTGTCGTGGAGTTATTCTAATCAAAAGGAGACTTTTAGATTTCTTAAAAACAAACATCATTATTTAATTACTGCAGTAATGGAGCTTGTCAACGACCCTCTCGTAGGTGGTTCATTGAGAGCCCAACCAGCAGGACTAAGCCAAAGCATTTTATATCAAAGTCCATCCTCCTGGATGTTCATGACAAATCACAGATGAGAGAATTTATACAAAGGTACATTTTGCTCTCATGCAACAGACATCAAGATTTACATGGCGCCAAATATCTGTCTCTAGTTCATTTACTGCTTGCTTATACAGAAATACTGATGCAACATAGACACTAGGTCCTTTCCTTAAATAAACTGGAGATTGGGTCTCCCTGGTACTGACAGACAGGCACACAGACACTAATCATGGAATGGAATGCTGTCTTATCACCAAACCATTGTAAATCTAATGCCAACGTTAAATCTCAGAGGCTTCTCTCTATTCACACAGACACCTGAGAGTTCTAAGAAACCTATTCTGTTGCCTCTAAGAAAAACAGACGGTGTGAATACCAGTATAGGAAATGCATTCTGATATAAAAGTAATGTGATTAACATAATGTTGTAATTCTATGACAAATGCTAATGGCTTTAAGCCAGTCCCTCATTCCTCTGTACCTCTTCTTAACACGAATTATTCAATATTAAAGCCTAAAACCTTGACACCAGTCTCTCCTAAAACAACAAACGACATGGAGCATTAAACAGAATCCTCCTGCTGGGTGCTGGGACATTTCCGTGCCACAGGGTAATACCAGGTTCCAGTCTGACTACCTCTGCGGCTTCTATGGCTGTATGTACACACACACTTTTATTGAAATAAAATTATCAATAACCTGGGAAATACCAGGCTCCATAAATGAAACATCATCAATCTGACTAGGTAGCCTGGTGGGTAGAAGCATTCGGCCAGTAACTGAAAAGTTGCTGGATCAAATCACAGAGCTGACAAGGTGAAAATCTGTTGTTCTTCCCCTGAGCAAGGCAGTTAACCCACTGTTCCCCGGGCCCTGAGCAAGGCAGTTAACCCACTATTCTCCGGGTGCCGATGACATGGATGTCGATCAAGGCAGCCCCCTGTACCTCTCTGATTCAGAGGGGTTGGGTTAAATGTGGAAGACACATTTCAGTTGAACGCATTCAGTTCTACAACTGACTAGGTATCTTCCTTACCGCTGTGTCTTCTATGTCCGGAAGTACACAAACACACAGAAAAAAGAAACGCATTATACTTTTAGAAATATTAATTAAAATAATAACCTACACTTATCAAACTTACTATACTTATGAATTGTATCATATTCTATTTTACTACTATTTCTACAAAATAAATCAGTTTCACAGGAAGCTGCAGCCAACTCCAACACCCCCAGGAATGGTTTCCAGGTTCTCTCTTTATCAGAAAAAAGCAACTGGTTTCCTGAGCTTACACACTGCCCGTAAAACTCCACCTTGCACCTCATCTCTATGTGCTTGTGGAACAGTCATTGTTTCTACAGCTCAGCCATGTGCCAGTAGTTGTGGCGAAAGCTGGCCATGTTTAGGGACCGGGACTTCCAGTACTACTCACAGTGCAATATCTGAGAAACTTGGAAGGACTTGACCTAAATTCACACATAAAAGGAGTTCTAGATGCACCTAAATGCATTCTAAGCAAGGGATGTTGAGAAACACACAAAATTCAGCAATGAACCAAATGCTGGTGAGACTACACTATCTGATTCTTACCATTGATGATCATATTTCATAGTCTTGCAGGAAGATACTGATGTACCTGTACCATCCATGGTATGGAGTGGTGAAATTGCTGGATACTGACGCTCATGTTGAAAAATGTATAATCTTGGATATAGCAGAAACAAGTTGCAAGTATAGCCTTGGGGTTGTTGCCACCAAAACAGAGTTACAAATCAATATTGCCTATCCCAAGCATCTTTGAAATGATCTGTATATTGAAAGCACTGTACAAAATAAATATATTATTATTTTTATTATCCTGTAGCAACAAAAAAAAAAGGATCAAGGGAAGCCAGTTTGGATTTGGCTTCACACCAATCACATCACATTAGAAGCTCTAAGACCAGGTTGAGAAGCAAAAAGGCAACTTGAATTGTTGCATGTTGTCCTCCTGTGGCTAGCTAGCTAAAATCTACCCTTTCCTAAATTATCCATGGATGGAGATAGGGAGTTGGACTTGTGGTTTTATTTAATTCTCCGTAAAGGTCAATGATTATAATGCCGATTCTGATCCAACCATAAATTCATACATTGTGCCCCTGGCCTGAGAAGATGGAAGTTCAATATGCAGCTAACGTTAGGCTAATGTTAACTAGCTGGCCTGGCGCATTGTTGCCCATGAAAGGAATTTAGGCTAGCAAGAAAACATTTTAGCCAGGTAGCCTAGGACAACAAAAACTAAAAGCGTGTATTACAGAGTCATAGACCATTTAGGCAACATGAAAGAGGATGGCATTGGCATTTCTCTACAAGTAGGGTGAGTCAACATGTTTTTTTTAGTTTTTTTTTTTACTTGCATGCACACATGCACACACACAGAAATCAGTACCATGGACAGGCACATCATATATAGTTTACGTTGGTTGGACTAAATCATTTTTGGTATATTTTATTTGTCACTGTATTACACTAAGCATAGGTGATTAGATGATGTAGAAATGGTGCTGGAATAGTGGAGGCAGCTCCTGTTTTCTTTGCGACTTGTGGTAACTCTCCATGGTTCTAAATCAATAGGTGTTTAGTAGTCTGAAAATGTTGGAAACATTACCTTTCTTGACCATGCTGTAGTTTATGTAGCTGTTTGTTACATTCAATATGTTTTGTGGACTTCACTGGACAGATGTTGCTCTCCGGTTTTGTGATGAAACAAATGTGTGGTTGAAATTATTCTGCCACTGTGTCTTCTTATTGTCTCGGCCTTTAGGCCTATATATCACGGTGTCAAGGCATATGAACTAACAGGTTACAGAGCAAACAACACAATTATCACAAAACATAGGTGGTAAAATGCCCTTTTCCCCCTAGCTTGGCTTCCTCTGTGATTTTACCCACGCACCGCTACTGTTTGCCACAGCAATTTTCAATCCTTTTGATTCAGTTTAATAAATGATATCAATGCAAAATGTTAAGTGTCAAAGTGCTGTTTTTTTAGACAGACTTGCCTCATGATTTGTCAACTTGCGCACATTCTCTGTCCTTTACATCTGAGTGCTGCTGCATGAATTTTGTGTGTCTTGACCAGTCAGATTCACAGAAATCGCAGATCGTGCGGGCAGGGCACAACACACAAAGCTGAAGGCGCGCTCAACACTTTCTCAGATATTTATTTAGCAAGCGTGATAACCCATCACTCCCCACAGACACAAGCAAAAACTCACGTAAATATAACAGCCTATACGCCTTAAAATTAGCGATCTGACATGCTGTATTTGCATGGAAACGAGACAATTTTTTCAGACTAATCAACTGTAGGTATACTAACAACAGCAGCTGCATAGTCTAGCACAGGGCTGCCCAACCCTCTTCCTGGAGATCTACCTTCCTGCAGGTTTTCAGTCCAACCCTAATTTAACACACCTGATTCTTCTTATTAGCTGCTCAACAAGACCTTAACTAGCTGAATCAGATATGGTAAATTAGGGTTGGGCTGAAAACCTACAGGACAGTAGATCTCCAGGAAGAGGGTTGGGCAGCCCTGGTCTAGCACTTCTAGCTGATACCGGATTTCCCAAACTAGCTCCCGTTTTTTTCCTTGCACAATTTAGATGATTAAAAAAACAAAGCTTGATAATGAGTTGGTTAGTTGAATCTGCTGTGTAGTGCTAGGGCAAAACAGTAAATGTGCACCGGGGGGCTCAGGACCGAGTTTGGGAAACCCTGATCTAGCCTACAATGCGCCGTGGACAAAGCAGTAACGTTGTGTATTATAGCCCATTTGTTTGTGAGAAAATGTGAATGGGATCAAATGTTGTTTATATTCAAACTTGGGCTGACTGGGCCACCTAGACTTTTTATATCCAAAATGATCAACTGGAAGGAAAAAGTTAACACAGTAGCTGACATAGACTGATTTCATATTTTATTAGGTCTACAGTAGCATAGGGCAGGACTACACGATGCAAACCTGCACAAAGCAAGCCGTGTGAGTTTTATTGTCCAATCATGCTTTCTCTGTGTCTGTGTATAAGAACCTCCCTAGTCCTTTCTTTAAAACATCATTCATATAGATTGCTGCGGTTTGACAGGGTTTTCATCCTCCCCAAGGGCAGTTTTTTAAAAACCATGTAACCTGATTACAAAAACTCTGGTCCTATCTAAGCCCATATTAAAACATTTTTTAAACAGATTAATCATGTCATACCATATAAGGTCCGAAGTTTCACCTGGTTAGGTTGCCAGATTAGGTAAAACTATGGGCCCCAGAATTTTTTTCTCTCACACCACTCTGGGGACCTGTGGTGCCACCTCTGGTAGGAACTGTTATTAATAGCCTGGTCCCAGATCTGTTTGAGCTTTTCTCTACTTCCTTGTCATTGTTTGTCATGTTGATTCCATAAGGAGTTTGCAAGAGAGCAAAAACAGACTGACACAAAAGCTAGTGGATGACAGACTGGCACCCAGGCTATGTAATTACCACTTTGTGTCAATCATCCACAAAACACCAACAAGTCAACTCCACAGACCTTGTATTGTTGTTAAACATATATTAACTCCTCAGGTTATCACCTAAAAAAGTGTCTAATACTATTTACATATGTAATCCACTTTTTTTTTAATACAGTATGTATAAGGGTATGTCAGAAGAACAGTTACAGTACTGTAGCAGTCTGTAATTAAATTCTGAAAAATGAAGTGCATTAATAGAGCCCAACTGATATCTCGTTACACTGATATTATCGGCCGATATTGGCCTTACAGCGATATATTGATATCTGCCGATAATTCCCCTGATATTTGATAAATAGGATAACAAAAATGTTTTACGGTTAGGAGGTTAGGAGGCTCAAACACAAGATTTACCAGAAGATAGCCGGAAATCACTTTCTCAGAAAAACCTCTCACAGACCTAGTCTGGTTCCAAATCGGCATGTGCTTCAGGCAAGAGAACAAAGCTGTGAAGTAGCAAAGTCATGAAGGAGTGACTGCTCAGCTGCAGTGTTATCCCCGTAAAACACAGCTGTTATTATTTGACTGTGCGTGCATGTTTGTATTCATGTTGTGTTCCTAAGGAATCTGTATGTGGGTTTGGGTGTGTTCATGCATGTTCAATCATGTCGTGTTCCTAGGTATGATTGATGCTTGTACTCAAGAGTTTCTATACCATTAGCACCTATACTGCCGCCTCAGGAAAAACTGTCAGGAAAATAGTTTAGATTGATAATAGATAAGATTTATGTCATGAAATTGTGAAATAATTCATGGCTGCTATCAATACCAGGTCAGGTAGCCGAGTGGTTAGAGCAGTGGTCGGGTTGATCGTTCAAATCCCAGAGCCGACAAGGTGAAAAATCTGTCAATGTGCTCAATCAAGGCACCAGGGTCACTGCTGATAATGGCAGGCCATGATCCTACTCTCCGAGGATGTCTCAGGGAGTTGGGATTACATGCTGTGAGACAGGACAAATGTAAGCACCCACCAAATTATTCATATATAGGTAATCATGATTATTGGCACCATAACAATGATAGTCAGAGGAGTTGGATTGCAAGTTCCAACAGAATCATACTCACAATAGCCATGTTTTTCCCTAGGCGCCATAGAAACGTTTGAGAATTTGGAACTAGACGTTCATATACTTTTTGAGGGCGTTACAGCATGTCATCACACCCACAAGTGGTGAGAGCCTGCCATAACTGTTATTGCCATCATCTATATTTACAGTACCAGTCAAAAGTTTGGACACACCTACTCATTCAAGAGTTTTTCTTTTTCTTTTTACTCTTTTCTACATTGTAGAATAATAAAGAAGACATCAAAACTATGAAATAATGCATATGGAATCATGTAGTAACCAAAAATGTTTATTTTAAATGTGAGATTCTTCAAAGTAGCCACCCTTTGTCTTGATGACAGCTTTGCACACTCTTGGCATTCTCCCAACCAGCTTCACCTGGAATTATTTTCCAACAGTCTTGAAGGAGTTCTGAGCACTTGTTGGCTGCTTTTCCTTCAGTCTGAGGTCCAACTCATCACAACACAACACAACTGATTGGCTCAAATGCATTAAGAAGGAAATACATTGTTGAGAGAATTCCAAGAGTGTGCAAAGCTGTCATCAAGGTAAAGGGTGGCTACATTACAGAATCTCAAATATAAAATATATTTTGATTTATTTAACACTTTTTTGGTTACTACATCATTCCTTATGTGTTTTTCATAGTATTGATGTCTTCACTATTACTCTACAATGTATAAAATAGTCAAAATAAAGAAAAACACTTAAATGAGAAGGTGTGTCCAAACTTTTGACTGGCACTGTAACAAGTTTATTGTCGGCCGTTGTTGGTATATTGATTTTTACCGGTATATTGATATCGGCTGATAATTCAATCGATATTCGATACATATGATGAAAAAATGTGTTTCATGTTTATTGCGGCCATTCTCATTCAACCCTTATTTTACCAGGTAAGTTGACTGGGGGACAGCTACAGGGGGAGAGGGGTGGATTAGCCAATTGGAAGCTGGGGATGATTAGGTGGCCATGATGGAAATGGTTTGCGGGGGAGATTTGTTTTGAATGCAGTCTAGTGCTCTTACAATTCACCTAGCTTCCACATGGGGGAGAAATTCTAGGTGTAGCACCTTAAAAAATGAGAAATACATTTTTTACTTTTACCACTTTTTTTGTGGCATCCAATTGGTAGTTACAGTCTTGTCTCATCACTGCAACTCCACTACAGACTCGGGAGAGACAATTGTCGAGAGCCATGTGTCCTCCGAAACACGACCCTGCCAAGCCACACTGCTTCTTGACACACTGCTTGCTTAGCCCAGAAGCCAGCCACACCAATGTGTCGGCGGAAACCCCGTCCAACTGACGACCGAAGTCAGCTTGTAGGTGCCCGGCCCGCCAAAGGAATCGCTAGAGCACAATGAGAGAAAGACATCCCGGCCGGCCAAACCCTCCCCCAACCCGGAAGATGCTGGGCCAATTGTGCGCCGCCTCATGGGTCTCCCGGTCACGGCCAGGTGTGACAGAGCCTAGATTTGATCCCGAGTCTGTAGTGACGCCTCAGCACAGCGATGCAGTGCCTTAGACCTCAGGAGGCCTAAAGATGAGACATTTAAAATCAGAAGATCATATTAACATGTAAATATTATAGATCGGTAACAGAATAGCAGAATAATACTGCAGCAGATTCAGTAATGCTGTATTTGAAAATAGTACACTCAATGTAGGCTACTGCCTCTTTAAGAGCTAGCATTCATTTTGTGGTTAATGTTATCCGGGATCCTTGGGAAAACCATATCCTAACCAATAATGTGCATAAATCCTGGATGACTGACAGAGGGCGCTGTATTGAAGCCACTGTCATCTTGGTACTCCTCAATTTAAAAAAAAAAGATTTTGGAAGCTATAGAAATGCATTTATTAAAGTCTACACTAATTTTTGACACATTTATTATATTGTGAGCTAAACATTTTCCTTAAAGTATATATTTTTTGAGAGTACTAATGTTACTGTCCCCACTGCAACTAAAAATACTTAAGTACATGTAATTTTGTCCTTGAAACATTTAATTGAAATACTATAGAATTCCATTCATTCCTATGGAGGACTGCTCCTACTGGGGAGTGCCAATATGGCCGACCGGTGGCTTCAAAGCCTCTCAATGGACAATACATCGCATCAGCAATCCAGGGTTTATATAGGCCATTGAACCTAACCCTAAATTTAAAGATGCACTACGCAGAAATTGCTCCCCATTTCCTGGTTGCTAGAATTCTAATAGTTCTCTTAATTTCAGTTTATGTGACAAAACAAGCTAGTGTAGAGAATCATTGCACCATATAAAAACGCTGTGAAATATCTTTCCCATAACCCAAAATATTGTATTTTCAGCTGGTGTACAAAACCAAAACCTAAGAACGGGAAGCATAGAAATAACGCACACACAACAGATCTACCGCTTCTTAGACTTGCTTTCAATGAGAATGACAGATCTATAACTCACATTTCAATGTGGATTTGGTTACAGATTTCTTTTGGGCTTGCGCCACAGACAGCTATATCAGTCCACTAACAGAGGACTAGTTAAGGCCCAGTGCACTACTTTTGTGAGAGAAACATAAATGGTATATATTTTGGATTTCTTATTCTTTTTAGGGGGAGCTGCAGCACACCTACTTCCCGCTGTTATGCTTTTGAGGGGTTTGAGTTCCTTTGGAGTGTTCACACTGAACCAAAACATTAAGCGAACTGCACTTAGTTCTTCAAGAATTCGCTTAAAGGGACCAAGTGTGAAAACACCCTCCGTTTCAGAGGCAAGCCAGTAGTGGGATGCAGGGTGGTATGATGCTGGCTCATGATGTCATTACTGTCACAATTTAAGAAATCAACATTTGAAACATATTTCTTGGACGATTGCTCTTTTGGATAGCAATTTAAGAGAACTCAGTGTGCAAAAATGACACTTTTTAATTTCCCTACTGTAAAACAGTATATCGGCAGATATCAGCATCGGTTAGATGTGTCCCTTAAAAAATCTAAATCAGTATCGGACCCAAAATCCCCATATCAGTAAGGCTCTATGCATCAACATGTCAGAACGTTTTACAGTAGCTGTAAACTCTTCTTATATTAGTAAGCAAGTATAATATCCATAATTCAGACACAAAAATATTTTGTTACTTTTCCACATTTCACCAATTTAAAATGTCATTTCACATCACATCTTCCATACAAAAGCTGTCATAATACTAGCTCTGTTATCATTGCAAAAACTATGATTATTCTCTTCTATTCTCATTTGGCTATATTAGATTGACAACATTGTTGACACCTCAAAACACTAGCAATTGATATCATAGCAATGCTACAAATACCTCAGGACTCACCTTGAACATGTTACGACTACAGTATGTACAATCCACTGCTCTCTCACACCTGCTGGAAGCACATGGACATACAGTACTAGTCAAAAGTTTGGACACACCTACTCATTCAAGGCTTTTTCTTTATTTTTACTATTTTCTACATTGTAGAATAATAGTGAAGAGATCAAAACTATGATATAACACATATGGAATAATGTAGTAACCAAAGAAAGTATTAAACAAATCAAAATATATTTTATATTTGAGATTCTTCAAAGTAGCCACCCTTTGTCTTGATAACAGCTTTGCACACTCTTGGCATTCTCTCAACCAGCACCATGAGGTATCTTTCCTTCTTAATGCATTTGAGCCAATCAGTTGTGTTGTGACAAGGTAGGGGTGGTATACAGAAGATGGTATTTTACCAAATAGGGCTACGCCCATATTATCGCAAGAACTGCTCAAATAAACAAAGAGAAATTAAAGCCCATCATTACTTGAAGACATTAAGGTCAGTCAATCCGGAAAACTTCAAGAAATTTTAACGTTTCTTCAAGAGCAGTTGCAAAAACTATAAAGCGCAAAGATGAAGCTCTCATGAGGACCACCAAAGGAAAGGAAGACCCAGAGTTACCTCTGCTGCAGAGAATAAGTTCATTAGATTTTGCAGCCCAAATAAATCCTTCACAGAGTTCAAGTAACAGACACATCTCAACATCAACTGTTCAGAGGAGACTGCGTGAAATCAGGCCTTCATGGTCAAATTGCTGCAAAGAAACCACTACTACTAATAAGAAGAGACTTGCTAGGGCCAAGAAACACAAGCAATGGACATTAGACAGGTGGAAATCTGTCCTTTGGTATGATGAGTCCCAATTTGAGATTTTTGGTTCGAACCGCCGTTTCTTTGTGAGACGCAGAGTAGGTGAACGAATGATCTCTGCATGTGTGGTTCCTACCGTGAAGCATGGAGGAGGTGGTGGGATGGTGCTTTGCTGGGGACACTGTTTGTGATTTATTTAGAATTCAAGGCACACTTAACCAGCATGGCTACCACAGCATTCTGCAGCGATATGACATCCCATCTGGTTTGCGCTTAGTGGGACTATCATGTGTTTTTCAACAGGACAATGATCCAACACACCTCAAGGCTGTGTAAGGACAATTTGACCAAGAAGGAGAGCGATGGAGTGCTGCATCAGATGACCTGGCCTCCACAATCCCCCGACCTCAACCCAATTGAGATGGTTTGGGAAGAGTTGGACCACAGAGTGAAGGAAAAGCAGTCAACAAGTGCTCAGCATATGTGGGAACTCCTTCAAGACTGTTGGAAAAGCATTCCAGGTGAAGTTGGTTGAGAGAATGCCAAGAATCTGAAAAGCTGTCATCAACGCAAAGGTTGGCTACTTTGAAGAATCTCAAATATAAAATGTATTTTAATTTGTTTAACACTTTTTTGGTTACTGTGTTATTTCATAGTTTTGATGTCTTCACTATTATTCTTCATTGTAGAAAATTGTAAAAAATAAAGACAAACCCTTGAATGAGTAGGTGTGTCCAAACTTTTGACGAGTACTTAGTTAGAGGGAAAGCCTGTTTGTCTAGTTCATCAGGGGTTTGGAATATTCCGTAACGGTCCTTCAACCAGGTCAAGCTATATCTACTGGCAGGACTTCATTGCTACCTTTCATCTCAGTTAGGCCAGATACTTCTAAGTGAAGTGAGGGCTTTCCAGACATTCCATGAAGTGTGTGGGTTGAAAATGTGACCTGATAAAGATCCAACTCGGATCTAACCGTTGTCTTTTTTATGAGTCTGATTAAATCACCATGGGAGCATACCAGAGTTGCAGACATACATTTTAACTTTGATAGCTTCTTTTGCTCTGCACCTGATAAGTTGGATGTGCATATTTTTCCAAACATTCCTGTGTTGAAAATGTAACGTGACCGCTATGCCGACTCACATCAGCACACTTGTAAAATCTAATATTGAAATGCATTGAAATGTGTGTGTTCACTGTGCACCTCAGATTCTAAAATAGATTTTCAGATTCCCTTTGTTTCTCTTTCTCTCTACAAGTACAAAGACACACACACCCACACACATACGGACACATTTGTCCTTCAGTCAGTCAGGTAGCTGTTGTTGTCGAACAGCGGGGTGACGGTACCGTTCTTCCACTTGATCAAGATCTCTCCCCGCTTTAGCGAGGGAGAGTGGGCCGGCCGCATGGGGTGCTGAGTGAGGGGGGCTCTCTCGCTGAGCACAGGGGACCCCGGCTGACTCACAAGCCCTGTAGGAGTGTACGACTTCAGCACACACACTACTTTCTTCTTCCTGGGAGAGGGAAATCATTCATTTGTAGTTCTGCAACTGTGTGGGCAGTTGTGGTTACTGTTGTTTTAAAAAGTAGTATGTGATGAAGTTGTAGTTCTGGGTTATCATTTGAGAAAAAAATCTTCCTAACCACAGGATCTTTGGAGCATAATTCAGATTCAGTGGGGAAATTTGATAATTCTTGAATGTAGTAGGCATAATACTGGATCCAAAATGTCTGTTTATGGTATTACTGGGAAGCTGTATTTCCCCTTAGGCCCTTTGTCAGTAGACCAATAGTGGTACAGTGGGAAGACAGGAGTGTGCAGGTTAGCCTAGCAGTTAGAACGTTGGGCCAGTAACTGAAAGGTCGCTGGTTCAAATGCCCCGGGTCAACATGGTGAGAAAAAAAAATCGGGCAATTTGCCCATAAGCAAGGCACTTAACCTTACTTCTCTCAGGGAGGGTGGGATATGCAAAACAAAAAAAATCTAATTCACATGTGTATTAATAGATACTTGTACATGTGTGAAATAGGAGAACTATAAGCACCCACCTGTTGTGGTGGATGTTGAGTAAGAGCATGACAGTCCCCAGCACCAGAGCCAGAGCACTCAGCACCAGCATGGTCACTTTCCAGCCAAACCCTGTAACACACACACAAAGAGAGATGGAGAAACTCCCATAATCGACAGTTCAGAGTAAACAAACACTTTCCACTTTCAAACCCTAGCAAACCTCTAGAACGTCATATAAAAGGTCTTTAGAAACTGGAATTATCTGCGTGGGCTTGGACATCAATACACCCACTCTACAGATTCCTATGTAAGTTTTCCTCTCCTCTAACGCCACCATGTGGTAGAGAAGGCACAGAGTAGAAGGCCCCAGAGCCCATCGGGGCAGAGATGTGTTTTGCCCCTGGGTTTGTTTTGAAGGCAGTTATATTCTTCCACACCCCTCCGGCAATAGGTTTCCCAACTTACCATACTCAGCGTTGAAGAATGTCATTGAGGGGCCCTCAGGGCCCATGGTGCTTTCAACCAGATGAGAGTGCTCTGTCCCACGGTCCATTCCAGTGGTGTTAGGGGCAACAACATCATCCCCTGGAACCGGAGGGGGGACATCACATCAGCATTAGAGTATAATAACACAGGAGTAATACCCTAGTTATTATCTCAAAGCCATAGCCCCTTTGTTTTATTAATCTGTTCATCAATTAGTATGCCATCTCACCAAAGCCAGACCAAAATACTTAACTGAGGACCATCAGATTGAAATAAATCAAAATACATACACATAGGTCTAGACTAGTGCCCCATAGGACTGGCGTAGGGAGGAGCCCAAGAGAATAGTTTTGGACTTGCTGGCAACCAGCCCACATTAGGACCCTATTGATTGGAGGGAACTTAGCTGAATGAGAGTTAGCCAGCAAGGACAGTGGAAATGCAATCCCTGATGGAACTAATGGTATGTGACCACGCTGAGATGCCATTTGGATCACCCACTGTTAAGCCGAAGACACTGACCAAACCAAGGTATTCTCAAAGCAGATACAAAAAAAAAAGACGTTACAATGTACAGTACCAGTCAAAAGTTTGGACACACCTTCTCATTCAAGGGTTTTTCTTTATTTTTACTATTTTCTACATTGTAGAATAAAAGTGATGACATCAAAACTATGAAATAACACATATGGAATCATGTAGTAACCAAAAAAGGGTTAAACAAATCAAAATATATTTTATATTTGAGATTCATCAAAGTAGCCTCCCTTTGCCTTGATGACAGCTTTGCAGTCTTGGCATCCTCTCAACCAGCTTCACCTGGAATGCTTTTCAAACAGTCTTGAAGGAATTCCCACATACGCTGAGCACTTGTTGGCTGCTTTCCCTTCACTCTGTGGTCCAACTAATTCCAAACCATCTCAATTGGGTTGAGGTTGGTTGATTGTGGAGGCCAGATCTCTGACGCAGCACAACATACTCTTCTTCTTGGTCAAATAGCCCTTACACAGCCTGGAGGTGTGTTGGGTCATTGTCCTGTTGAAAAACAAATGATAGTCCCATTAAGCGCAAACAGATGGGATGGAGTATCGCTGCAGAATGCTGTGGTAGCCATGCTGGTTCAGTGTGCCTTGAATTCCAAATAAATCTCTGACAGTGTCACCAGCAAAGCACCCCCACACCACCTCTTCCATGCTTCATGGTGGGAAACACACATGCAGCGATCATCCATTCATCAGACCAAAGGACAGATTTCCACCAGTCTAATGGCCATTTCTCGTGTTTCTTGGCCCAAGCAAGTCTCTTCTTATTATTGGTGTCCTTAAGTAGTGGTTTATTTGCAGCAACTCAACCATGAAGGCCTGATTCACGCAGTGTCCTCTGAACAGTTGATCTTGAGATGTGTCTGTTACTTGAACTCGGTGAAACATTTATTTGGGCTGCAATTTCTGAGGCTGGTAACTCTAATGAACTTATCCTCTGCAGCAGAGGAAATTCTCTGTCATCCTTTCCTGTGGTGGTCCTCATGAGAAGCAGTTTCATCATAGCGCTTGACGATTTTTGCGACTGTACTTGGAGAAACTTAGAAAGTTATTGAAATGTTCCAGATTGACTGACCTTATTATCTTCAAGTAATGATGGACTTTGGTTTCTCTTCGCTTATTTGAGCAGTTCTTGCCATAATATGGACTTGGTCTTTTATCAAATAGGGCTATATTCTGTATACCACTCATACCTTGTCACAACACAACTGATTGGCTCAAACACATTGAGGAAATCAATTCCACAAATTAACTTTTAACAAGACACACATGTCAATTGAAATGCATTACACATGACTACCTCATGAAGCTGGTTGAGAGAATGCCAAGAATGTGCAAAGCTGTCATCAAGGCAAAGGGTGGCTACTTTGAAGAATCTCAAATATAAAATATATTTTGATTTGTTTAATACTTTCTTTGGTTACTACATTATTCCATATGTGTTATATCATAGTTTTGATCTCTTCACTATTATTCTACAATGTAGAAAATAGTAAAAATAAAGAAAAACCCTTGAATGAGTAGGTGTGTCCAAACTTTTGACTGGTACTGTATGTCCATGTGCTTCCAGCAGGTGTGAGAGAGCAGTGGATTGTACATACTGTAGTCGTAACATGTTCAAGGTGAGTCCTGATGTATTTGTAGCATTGCTATGATATCAATTGCTAGTGTTTTGAGGTGTCAACAATGTTGTCAATCTAATATAGTCAAATGAGAATAGAAGAGAATAATCATAGTTTTTGCAATGATAACAGAGCTAGTATTATGACAGCTTTTGTATGGAAGATGTGATGTGAAATGACGTTTTAAATTGGTGAAATGTGGAAAAGTAACAAAATATTTTTGTGTCTGAATTATGGATATTATACTTGCTTACTAATATAAGAAGAGTTTACAGCTACTGTGCAACATTCTGACATGTTGATGCATAGAGCCTTACTGATATGGGGATTTTGGGTCCGATACCAATTTAGATTTTTTAAGGGACACATCTAACCGATACTGATATCTGCCGATATACTGCTTTACAGTAGGGAAATTAAAAAGTGTCATTTTTGCACACTGAGTTCTCTTAAATTGCTATCCAAAAGAGCAATTGTCCAAGAAATATGTTTCAAATGTTGATTTCTTAAATTGTGACAGTAATGACATCATGAGCCATGATTAGCTAAAGGGTGGCTACTTTGAAGAATCTAAAATATATTTTGATTTGTTTAACACTTTTTGGTAACTACATGATTCCATATGTGTTATTTCATAGCTTTGATGTTTTCATTATCATTCTACAATGTAGAAAATTGTAAAAATAAAGAAAAACTCTGGAATGAGTAGGTGTATCCAAACTTTTGACTGGTACTGTATTTCTATGGCAAAAGATAGATCGGTAGAACCAATACTGACAGAATAACTTGTTAGACGTTGTTTGGTAGGCACTGCATAGGAGACAATGGTAATAATAGTGACTATGACCCAAGACATGTAGCCTACAAGTACAATTGTGATAATGTAATTCAGCGCTTGACAGCGAGGAAATATAAGACCAATGAAAATGGCAGTGAAATATCCCAGTATGATGAAAATGAATGAGATCTATAATGAAAGCTACAGAAGGATGACATGAGGCACATCCCTTCTCTATGATGGGACCCTAGTTGACGGTTCTTCTTACTCCACTGTGGTTGGCTGTTTGTATTGGAAGGGGTACTTGTTGAGGGGGGCAGAGCAGCACTTTGTGTGGACCTGTGGCGATGGTGGTGGTGATGGCTGGCTCTATTCCCACAGACAGTATGGTTGCCCAGCGTTCTCCACTTGCTGGCCTGTCTACGCTCTTTAGAGAGGAATACCTTAGACGACTTAGAGGATACGTGAGGAGCGCTGAGGTGGAGCCCCTTTCCTTGCAGTGTGAGGTGGCCCTTCTTAGAGCAGGCCCATGCCTGGCCCTCCCTGCCCACCTCGCCACCTGCAGCCCCAGCTCCCTCCTCATTCCCAGGGCCACAGTGGTGCAGTCTGACACTCAGATCATGCTCCTGGCCACTCAGACACTCTCCTGTGAGCCGGCTGCTCAGGGCTAGGCGCTCAGAGAGCCACTGCCACTCCTGCAGCGCTGAACCAGGGATGCACTCCCCCAGCACCACCCTGCTCCCGGGATGTCCATCCTGGACCAGGACCTGCACACACTTACCCAGCAGCTCATTCCTGATGCTAAAGCCAGACGCCTCTATGGGAGAAAACAGTATAATATAACATTACAGTGCATTAGCCTATGAAAGGAAAAAAGCGCCTTGGACAAACAAATGTGTTCAGGTCAGATGAGGTTGGCTATAGGGTGTAGGGTCAGTGCTAAAAGGCTCTGGTTTACAGCCATGTTATAAACTAGACAATTTTGTAATATGAGCTGGTTAAATAATAATGTCCTGGCCAGTGGAGGGATTATTCCCATGTTGTGTTTTGGAAGCTATTCATTGGTTGCATGTTTCGTCACAATATTGTTTTGAACGTTCGTTTTGTACAGATGACCGACTGAGCATTCTACTCAATGGATCATTATTGAGCACTGATGAAGACTTCATCAAAAGAGCATTTACAGTGGCTTGGAAATACAACGACATTAAAAGGGATGCAAACAATTAATAGGAAAACCCTGTCATCATTTTGATGTCGCTAGACTGACTTTTGATGCAATATAACTTTAGCTAAGATTGAAGGGAGGACACCGGATTTTAGCTAAGTAGCTAACGTTCTCATTCTAGCTATTTGTTTGACGAACTTTGCTAGCTAATGACAACATTGCCACCTGTCTAAAGTACATTTGACGACATGAAGATGTTGGCAAAATTGTTTCCTACCAAATATTTGACTATTTTACCAATGTCATCGTATTTCCAGGCACTAAATTGTAATTTTCACTCAAAAGTAGTTATCCTCGTCCAGAATGGCGACCCAGTGGCGCACTCAGTGCTTGAGGCGTCACTACAGACACCCTGATTCGATTCTAGTCTGTATCACAACCGGCCGTGATTGGGAGTCCCAGCGTCGTCCGGTGTAGGCCGTCATTGTAAATAAGAGTTCATTCTTAACTGACTTGCTTAGTTAAATAAAATAATGACTGGGTTTATCACTTTAGGACGCCACTATTGCGAAGCCGGTAGAGGGCGGCGTGAGAACGTTCATAACAATGGCATGACGAGACCGAGTGATGGAGGTGGAACCTACTGTAACGTTACTCTGTGAAGTCGAGACAGTCAGTAACTAAATGATGAATTATTGCATTACAACAAGCCTACTCGCACTAAAATGCAATTGAACATATTTTTAATAGATTTCTTTATACTTTCTTGTTGTTGATTAATTTATACTTGAAAGCTAACTTTTGAGCTGCTACAGTAACTACTGTATATTAGCTAGCTAGCTAAAAACAAATGTGGATGCATGCAAACTACTGTAACGTTAGCAAACAAGCTAAGTTTGCTAACTACAAACAATATTGTTAAGTCTAAACCAGAAAACTAGGTAGCTTATACTATTTTCTAGTATAGAAAACAACGCATTTCCCCATCAACTACAGATAGCTAGTAACTTTCTTACAAGTTCTTACCGTGGAAAACGAGTATGAAAACGCAGGGACCCCAAAACCTGTTCCCCATGACAAGTGGTGCTGTAATGTCTCCCGTGGCAACAGCCTGAATGTGTGCGTTGGGGTGTGGAGTTGAGATGTGTTCCCCACAGGGGCGAGGGGTGTGTGAACAGAGCTTCATGCGTCCAATCAGAACTGGTTAACGGTATATGCATCACTAGCTAACCACATAATTAAAGGGCACAAACAGCTACAATTTATAATGATAATTTATGTTAATTGGGTAAATGTGGAGTAGGTCATATGCCAGCAAAACTAACAGCAAACGAATATTGATCTAATAATGATGATTGGAAGGCTAACATGAAACAGACCTGAAAATGTCTGACATAAACAAACTGTGAACAAAGAATGTGATAGGTAACAAGAGTCTGCCTTCGTGGCCTGTAGAACAATAGAATAGAAACAATGCAATATCACACGCACCTTAAATAAATAAATGAAATAATGGTAGGCCAATGCTTCCTGTGATATATTTAATTAGTTAAACAACAATGGCAGTAGTAGTGCAATTCTGTATTATATCTCAGTGAATACATAATTTGTACAGAATATGTGTTAGCAAGGTGTCCTGGTACATGGGTTTAGATCACAACAATACTGAGTAATTAATGATGCATACATTTTGCATGGCCAAACTAAGGGAACTGTGGTGGTAATCTGGAGGCGAAAGAAACGCACACCTGTTTAGGCGAGGTGTTGGCTAGCGGACTAGAACACTTAAAAAGAAAAGGAGAGCTGCACTCTCTAGGAGCTCAGATGCAATAATTTAATAACCAACGTTGTCAAGGTCTTATCCCCAATAAATTGTCAAGTTCACCCCGTCTCATAGGGAGGGTGACGTGTTCGGTGCCAATATAGAGAAGGGACGAAATAGAGTGGTTCGCATTTGGAAGCGAACCAGTCTATTTCGTCGCTTCCCTATATCCCTAGGAGAGTGAGTGACCTTGACAATTTATTGTTAAAACGAGAGGCTGCCTGGACTTTTGACAATTTATTGTTAAAACGAGAGGCTGCCTGGATTTGTTATTTAAAAACCCTTGCTCCCTTCGGTCTCAACGTAGACTTTGATCTGAAGCCATTCTTGTGATTTTGCTATTCATTGTATCTATTCATGTTTGTAGGCCTATGTAGCCACATTGTATCTATGATCGTCTGCTATCCATTCATGCTTTTTATATGTTCTATTTACATCTGTAAATCAACCAATGACATCAAGCCACACCGGGCCATAATTACAGACACCTGTGTGTCCTTCGAAACTATATAAAGTAGTGATGCACAGTGTTTGGCATTATACCCACAGTCTTTGTCATTATACCCTGATGAAGACAGCTTGTCTGTCGAAACATTGGTTATAAAATGATTGCAACTGAGCACCTAGAGTGTGCTGCTCTCTTTTTCTTTTTTGCTGTGGTGGCAAACCTGGAGTAAAAAAATAAAATAATTCATAAAGGCAGTCAAGAAGGCACCATATGAGTGATCTGAGCATTACATTACATAGTTTAAAAAATGTTGCATCAGACACAAATCCTGGAAGACAGAACTCAGAAGCAGGTGTATATTACAGTAAAAAAAAATCTTTATGGCTCAAAACACAAACATAAATGCTATAGACTTGAAACACTGACGCAAACCTGGCATTTTGTTCCTTCATTAACATAATGTTTACAGGTCTGTTGGTGTGTGCAACAATGACATTGGGAGTGAATCAGTTGCATAACTTCTGTTAAAGATGAGTGTTTATGGTGTATCAGGGTGATGTTTCAGCTGTTGACGGAGGAAAGAGGGAACAATACGACGGGGGTCGGTCTATCTCTTGAGGAGAGGGGTGTGAAAGCATCATCGGGGCAGTCGGGGGTGTATGAAATGGTGGCGCAGTTGGAGGTGGATGCATCATCAAGTGAGTTGGGTATGGGTATGTTGGCTGTGGGTCAGGGGGATAACTTCCTCCCACAGCTGCAGGTTCAGGGTACACTGGCAGGACAGGCGGATATAGGCCTCCCCCTGGACCCGAGGCAGGAGGATATGGTCCAAAGGCTGTATCACAAGGGAAGTCACTGTTGCTTGGACCACCTTTCCCGAATTCTTCAAACCCGAGGACAGGACTGCCTGGTGATAGGTCAGACCGAAAGCAGGAAGGGATAATAGCCAATGGAAACTTGACTTCAGGGTCTGTGGCAAGAGGAACGTCCAAGTATACCTTTAAAACAAACAGCATGTTATGGAGGAGTATTGTCTGACCTGCCTTTTTGCACTGACGTCAATGGTAGATCTGTGTGTGTGTGACTGCGAATGTCAAGTTAATATGCATCACTTGAGCATAAAGCTTATAGTTAAAGCGTTACTTTTCTGTTTAATACTCGGAATATGAAGTGATTGTCCAGACACTTGGATGTACCTTTAGTATGTACTCTACTCTTATGATGTTACAGTTCAGGATGGACAAGTCCTGGTCAGCAGGTATCTTCAATGACCCAGCAACACGTTGTCGGGTGTTGGACGGGATAGGTTCTCTGACTACTTTGCAGACTGTCTGCTCTGCTATCTTTGTGTTGCCAGAAGCAAAGAAAGTAATTTTCTGCTTCAGACTGAATTTGGGCTTAAGGTCACGGGAGGAGTTGTTCTCGATGTTTGCACAGATATTCACAGTCTCACCTGGAGTGGAAAAAGCCACCACAAAATTAAAGACAGTCTGAGATTTCAAATAACCAACACAACAGTGCATTGGCACAGGTCCTGTACAGTTATGTTGAAGACATTACAAATATCGACTAAGCCTTGCATGTGAAAGTTAATTGTGTGATCAGGACACTTATGAGAGACACTTTCATAGTCATTTTCATGTTGCTACATTACAGTACCTGGGATATACATTACCTGGCATATAACCCATCCTTTCAACGTGGACATCCATGGTGACGTGTCCTGAGGTGAATATACCAACTGACTTGTTCTTCACACCATGCTGAGGAGACTTCAACGCAGGATGAGGAAATTATATTATGTTCTATACTATTATGGCACAAGGAAACCAAACCGGGATCTGTACATTCAACCATCCACTTTCACACATAATGTGATGAATAACACCGTACATCCATCCATCCTATAATCAAATGGACTAGATTACCATAAAACTTCAATTAAACGCTGAGTCTCAAATATCCACCTGTCCCTTTTAATAGATGGCATCGGCACACATTTCAGCAAATAACTGCCTGTTTCAAATAAACACAGGGTCTAAATGAATTGTTTATGAGTGAACTTCAGTGAGTACCGTAAAGATAACCCAAAATAAGATAAAGGAGAGCAACATCCTTGCCATGGATGAGACAGCAGTGTCATTTGATATGGTTGGCTCAACTACCGGTGATACAAGGTACAACGAGGCGCAACAAGTGAGAGAATGGTGCTGAAGCGTGAAATCGTGGGTGTATGATAGGCAGCCTAGTCTTTGCAAGTCTGATCTGCGATGGAATTGTTATTATAATCTTTATACTGGCCACAAACATTGTGGCAGTCTTCAACATTTTATTGAGCAAAAGCTGTATTCATTAAGGAAATAGATGTCTGGCTCAAATAAAAGCCTGTCTCTAATAAGCGCCAGTTGTGTTCAGTGATCGAAGCAAATAAACACATGGGCTATTAATTGAAGTTTATGGCACAGATTACACACCATTAGTAGAACATGGTTCAAGTCAGCCTTGGAGACAAAGGTGATTTCCTTCACCAAGTCGCGTGTCTTTAGCCAACCCCTAACCAGCTTGGCTTCCAGTTTGTACACTATCTTGCCATGTGGACCCTTGAAGGATGATGGCATGCTTCTGTAATATAAAAACAGTGTTACATACCACGTAAAACAATATGTCCAATCTGTAGCTATGACTATGAATTTGGCTTGAATTTCCACTTACCCCTCAGGAATTTTGAAACCAAATGGATATCTATGAATCCCAGGGGGGAGTATGTTGTCTGTAACAGAAACCCAATTAGTAATTTCAGTGTTGGGGAAGCTACTTTGAAAATAGAGTTGACCAATTACTTCACACTTGAAGAAGTTAAGCTACACTAGAACTACCCATTTTCCTGTGTTTTATATCATATTATACAACAGCTGATTAAATTGTGTACTAGTTCCAGTAGATGGCTACACCACTGCATGTAAAAAAAAAGTAGGCTAATTAACTACTGAAAACACAACCAAGATTTTAATTTAGTTTATCTACCAAGCTACTACTACATTTTTTTAAACAAAAAAATTACATTTACTGAGGAAAATATGGTGCGCTTGCTAGGTTGTGAAATAGTAGTGGTAGTAATGTTAGTAGGTTTTCATAGGCTGTGTGTTAGCAGGGGTGAAAGTAGATTTAATTTCTTCCTGGTATGGGACATCCTATGTGTGCACACACCAAAAACATTTATGGACCTAATCATAGAATTACATATATAATCTAGGTTTGGGCGATATACCGTTTATACTGTGGGGTCTGCTTGCTACACCACTGCTTATAACTATACTTTAAGTATAACTGTAAGAAATCTAAAATGTGTCAAATAAATTATATTCAGCTCAGGGCTCCAGCTTTGCATTTTGTTTGCTAACTTGCTAGCTATTGTAAGTGGCTAGATATCAAGATCAATTCCTTCTTGGTTACAGCAGAGACATTCCAACCAGAGTATCAGTCTCTTTAGTTTACATTCCACTCCACGCCTTGTCATTACCAAAGAGACTGCCTTTCTACTATCTTCAAATATGAAAATTCTATAATTAATGAGCTCAAGGAGAACAGAAGAGTAGATCCTGATTCGATCACCCTCACAGCTATCCTCCAATCACAACGATTATCTAAATATTGGAACTCTTTAACTTCTACTCTCCACAGAACACCTTGGTATACGGTTGCCATTTTTTGTTTGTCCAAACGAAACCAGTCGGTGAAAAGTTACTAGCTCAGGTTTAAATCTCTTCTGACCCACTGGGAATGTGATGAAAGAAATAAAAGCTGAAATAAATCATTCTCTATACTATTATTCTGACATTTCACATTCTTAAAATAAAGTAGTGATCCAAATTGACCTAATACAGAACATTTTTACTTGGCTGATTTCTTTTGATTTTCCCATGATGCCAAGCAAAGAGCACTGAGTTTGAAGGTAGGCCTTGAAATACATTCACAGGTACACCTCCAATTGACTCAAATTATGTCAATTAGCCTATCAGAAGCTTCTAAAGTCAGGACATACTTTTCTGGAATTTTCAAAGCTGTTTAAAGGCACAGTCAACTTAGTGTATGTAAACTTCTGACCCATTGGAATTGTGATACAGTGAATTATAAGTGAAATAATCTGTCTGTAAACAATTGTTGGAAAAATGACTTGTGTTATGCACAAAGTAGATGTCCTAACCGACTTGCCAAAACTATAGTTTGTTAATAAGAAATTTGTGGAGTGGTTGAAAAACAAGTTTTAATGACTCCAACCTAAGTGTATGTAAACTTCCGACTTCAACTGTGCATACTGCAATTCCAACCACAAAACCTTGTTTTGATTTTAAGACTCAAAATACAACAACTTGCCGAGCTAACAGCTAAATGTTTGTTTTTTACTTTGTTATTGTCACGGTTTTCTTCGTCCTCCTCTGACGAGGAGTAAGAAATGTCGGACCAATGCGCAGCGTGGTATGTGTCCATAATATATTTTAATGATACAAACTAACACAGAAACAAAACAATAAACGATACGTGAAATAGAAACCGAAACAGTTCCATGTGGGACAAACACTGACACAGAAAATAACCACGAAACCCAGGTGGAAAAAAGGCTACCTAAGTATGATTCTCAATCAGAGACAACTAACGACACCTGCCTCTGATTGAGAACCATACCAGGCCAAACGAAAAAACCAACATAGAAAAACAAACATAGATAACCCACCCAACTCACACCCTGACCATACTAAAACAAAGAAATAACAAAAGAACTAAGGTCAGAACGTGACAGTTATAATTCTAATTCTATTTTCAAAGCTTCACATGGTGTCATGGAAAATATTAATATTATTTCCAACAACCACTGAGCAACTCCGCAGTAAATCCAGCTGCATATTGAAGGTTGAAATCAGAGTTTCTAAACCCAGAGACGCAACATCGCAAGACTTCACACAGACTGAGCAGACTAGGCCGGGGTTTGGGGTTTGAGATGTCAATGAGAGAAGTGAAAAAGTATTATTTCGTTGTTAATTTTCTCTAAATCTAAAGGCACAATCTAGATTCGATCCAATGTCTTAAGTAGTTGAACATGTTTTTTACTCAGACCTCGTGAAAGTGACAAACTGACATGTTTTCATTTTCGTTAAAAACAACTTTATATCGAAGGAGTACCTTTGATTTGACGGCCTGCACATGCGCAGTTAGGCGTGAGACGACGTTAGACCGGATGATGTGTTTCTGCGCATGAGCTTATCTAGCCAATGGCGCCATGACATCGCCTACAAGCGTGATTGGGGATTGCTATTGGAGAAGCAGTTTCTGCTTATCTTCATACTGTACTGTCTTTGTTGAGATAGTCCGAGTCGATATTTAAGTAGCAATAAGGAATTCCCTTCGACCACACCCAGAAATTGGGGAAAACAAACATTATTTTGCATTCACCCCCATTGTAAAAGAGTCAACTTCATTGTCGATTTTTTGTTATACAGAAATAACAAAACATGCCGAAAAGCTTCTGTGTTGTTCATTGTAAATGTAACCAGTGGTGTAAAGTACTAAATTACAAATATTTAAAGTACTACTTGAGTAGTTTTTGGGGGTATCTGTACTTTACTTTATTATTTATATTTTGACAACTTTTACTTTTACTTCACTATATACTATATTAAAAACAGATATGTGTTTACTGAACTAAGGTCTTTATCTAAGGCAAAACAGTTTGAATTTTTAACATTGAAACTGCAGTTATCGAAAGCTGTTAACTTAGATTTAATAGGATGTTATAGACCTCCTCATCTGCAAAAGTAGAATCCCTGGATTCTCTGGCTGAACTGATGCGTGGTTGGGTAAAATAAATCACATGTTCCTTTTGGGCAATTTAAACTGGGACTGGTTATCTCCAAACTCCGAGTCCTCAATACTGGGTGATTTAAACTGGGACCGGTTATTTCCAAACTTCGAGGCTATAAGAGGACTGTGCAATACACTGAATTTTACTCAAATTATAAATGTAGTCACAAGACTCAATCCAAAAGATATCTCTAAGTCAACACTTATTGATGTTATTCTAACTAGCAATCTGCATAAATACTTGGCTGTTGGTATTTTCCCTGATGATTTAAGTGATCATTGTGCAGTTCCTTGCATTAGAGACACTAACATCCCCAAAGTGCCCCCTCAGTTCATAATCAAACTAAATTTGAAGCAGTTCTGTGAACAGGCATTCCTGCATTAACTTTATGCATGCAACTGGGATAAGATTGCGCTTATTGCAAACATTGAAGAGGCATTCTCCTATTTTCATTCCATGTTTTCTACTACAGTAGTTCTTCCTGTAAAAGTTGCGTCATACTGCAGCACACTTTGTGGGCTGCCGCAGAATTCTATGGCACGTTATTTAATTGTCAGCCATTGTTGCCATTAATGCTAGTTTGACCACCAGAGGGTATCTTTGAGAAGCATTTGACAGTCTTCAATATTTGCTGTATTAGAGAATTAAAACCCTTTTTTGTAAGAACATAGTATATGGGATTGATTTAAAGAAATGTAGCTTAATTAATTTTATTATTATTATTATGGTGTTCTATTCCAAGAAAAACGAAAAATTAAACCCTCAGGGTTTCCATTAGTACTAAGAGCAAATAATCCTAACATGTCCACAACCTAATTGTAGTCTAACCAATACCCAAACGGAGATTCAGTGAAAATAAAAATCTCATTGATTTATCAAGACCAGTCCCCATGCTTGTCTCAGAGCAGCGCGAAACGGTGCTGAAATAGTTGACCACGCGTGGGTAGGCTATTGCTTCAAATCCTATTGCTTCTAACTTCAATATGCTTTAAATGCCACAATGTCAACAAATAATTGAACACATACAATTCTTAAAACTCTAATGCTTTAATATTGAATAATTTCTGCCCCCCGAATTCATATTCATTATATAAATACGGCCATGTGCACCTTGATATTGGGGGTGTGCCATGTGGACATGTCTAACGGGGAAAGGGGGTGCGCCATGCGGCCATGCCTAACGGGGAAAGGGGGGATGAGCCGGTCGGGCGCAACCCAAGAGACATGGAGATGCGGGGTCAATCCTTCATCAGATGAACTGCAACATGTCGGCTAAAGCGATTTAATTCATGAATGCATTTGAAAGTTTTTAATATTGTAATAGTGAAGAGCAAAACTCTTCTCAAGAGAATTAACATTACAGTTACACCAACTGGTAGGCTAATCACACAATTGTACAAAATGGTAAGAGAACTGGTGAAGAAAGTGAAAATACTGGCAAATCCATAACATTTCCTTGTACAGTAGTTGATCTAATTACATTTAGAGGATTCTAAATTAATATCTAAGGGGCTTTTATACAATTATAATGCAGGGTTAATAAAAAATAACATTTTCAAAATGTGTATGTTTATTAAGTAGTCTTGCTTGTCTCAAAGCAGTGCAAAAACAGTGCTGAAATAGTTGACCACATGTGGGTAGGCTATTGCTTGTTGGGGGGAGGGGGGGTCACACAGTAGCTGGGCTATTAAACTAATCGTTGAATAACAGATCGGCTCTCGGAACTCATTAACACGCGTGACTGTGTGTGTTTCGATATTTCCTCTCTCTCTCTCATGCACTTGCTGTCTTGACCTCTGAATGCTCGGCTATAAAAAGCCAACTGACATTTACTCCTACACTCTAAAAATAAAAGGTTCCTCGAGTATCCTTTAGGGGTTCTTCAAATTGAAACTGTGGGGGAACCCTTATAAGTTCTTTGAAGAACCCTTGAAAAAGGTTCTTCTTCTGGCCTCCCGGGTGGCGCAGTGGTCTAGGGCACTGCATTGCAGTGCTAACTGCGCCACCAGAGTCTCTGGGTTCGCCCCCAGGCTCTGTCGCAGCCGGCCGCGACCGGGAGGTCCGTGGGGCGACGTACAATTGGGCTAGCGTCGTCCGGGTTAGGGAGGGTTTGGCCGGTAGGGATTTCCTTGTCTCATCGCGCTCCAGCGACTACTGTGGCGGGCTGGGCGCAGTGCGCGCTAACCAAGGGGGCCAGGTGCACGGTGTTTCCTCCGACACATTGGTGCGGCTGGCTTCCGAGTTGGAGGCGCGCTATGTTAAAGAAGCAGTGCGGCTTGGTTGGGTTGTGCCTCGGAGGACGCATAGCTTTCGACCTTCGTCTCTCCCGAGCCCGTACGGGAGTTGTAGCGATGAGACAAGATAGTAATTACTAGCGATTGGATACCACGATAATTGGGGAGAAAAGGGGATAAAATTTATATATAAAAAAAAAAAGGTTATTCGAAGCACCCCTTATAATGGTTCCTCAAAGAACCTTTAGGGGTTCATTTTTTTAAACTCCCTGTTCACCCTCCCTCCATTATAAAAACATATTTGAATAATAATAATACATATATTGACAATATTGATTTAAATAATTCATTGTTTATTTAGTACCACCACAAATGTGAATTCATATTTACAAAACAATTTACCAAACAAAACACATTGCAAATTGCAACATTATTTTGAATTTAACCTTTATTTTTTAATAAAAAAAAAATGTTATCCCCTTTTCTCCCCAATTATCGTGGTATCCAATCGCTAGTAATTACTATCTTGTCTCATCGCTACAACTCCCGTACGGGCTCGGGAGAGACGAAGGTCGAAAGCCATGCGTCCTCCGAAGCACAACCCAACCAAGCCGCACTGCTTCTTAACACAGCGCTCCTCCAACCCGGAAGCCAGCCGCACCAATGTGTCGGAGGAAACACCGTGCACCCGCCCCCCTCGGTTAGCGCGCACTGCGCCCGGCCCGCCACAGGAGTCGCTGGAGCGCGATGAGACAAGGATATCCCTACCGGCCAAACCCTCCCTAACCCGGACGACGCTAAGCCAATTGTGCGTCGCCCCACGGACCTCCCGGTCGCGGCCGGCTGCGACAGAGCCTGGGCGCGAACCCAGAGACTCTGGTGGCGCAGCTAGCACTGCGATGCAGAATTTAACCTTTATTTAACTAGGCAAGTCAGTCAAGAACAAATTCTTATTTACAATGATGACCTAGGAACGGTGGGTTAACTTCCTTGTTCAGGGGCAGAACGACAGATTTTTAACTTGTCAGCTCAAGGATTCAATCTTGCAACCTTACGGTTAACTAGTCCAACGCTCTAATCACCTGCCTCACGAGGAGCCCGCCTGTTACGCGAATGCAGTAAGAAGCCAAGGTAAGTTGCTAGCTAGCATTAAACTTATCTTATAAAAACCAATAAATCAATCAATCATAATCACTAGTTATAACTACACATGGTTGATGATATTACTAGTTTATCTAGCGTGTCCTGCGTTGCATATAATCGATGCAGTGCGCATTCGCGAAAAAGGACTGTCGTTGCTCCAACATGTACCTAACCATAAACATCAATGCCTTTCTAAAAATCAATACACAGAAGTATATATTTTTAAACCTGCATATTTAGCTAAAAGAAATCCAGGTTAGCAGGCAATATTAACCAGGTGAAATTGTGTCACTTCTCTAGCGTTCATTGCACGCAGAGTCAGGGTATATGCAACAGTTTGGGCCGCATGGCTCATTGCGAACTAATTTGCCAGAATTTTACGTAATTATGACATAACATTGAAGGTTGTGCAATGTAACAGGAATATTTAGACTGATGGATGCCACCCGTTAGATAAAATACAGAACGGTTCCGTATTTCACTGAAAGAATAAATGTTTTGTTTTCGAGATGATAGTTTCCGGATTCGACCATATTAATGACCTAAGGCTCGTATTTCTGTGTGTTATTATGTTATAATTAAGTCTATGATTTGATAGAGCAGTCTGACTGAGCGATGGTGGGCACCAGCAGGCTGGTAAGCAATAATTCAAACAGCATTTGTG
This sequence comes from Salvelinus fontinalis, assembly GCF_029448725.1. Lineage (NCBI taxonomy): Eukaryota > Metazoa > Chordata > Actinopteri > Salmoniformes > Salmonidae > Salvelinus > Salvelinus fontinalis. The sequence goes on from NC_074668.1 coordinate 12,834,807, forward strand.
CGTTTTGCCAGCAGCTCTGCTGATTATGAATTCAAGCCTATCAACTCCCGAGATTAGGCTGGTGTAACCGATGTGAAATGGCTAGCTAGTTAGCGGGGTGCGCGCTAATAGCGTTTCAAACGTCACTCGCTCTGAGACTTAGAGTAGTTGTTCCCCTTGCTCTGCATGGGTAACGCTGCTTCGAGGGTGGCTGTTGTCGATGTGTTCCTGGTTCGAGCCCAGGTAGGAGCGAGGAGAGGGACGGAAGCTATACTGTTACACTGGCAATACTAAAGTGCCTATAAGAACATCCAATAGTCAAAGGTATATGAAATACAAATGGTATAGAGAGAAATAGTCCTATAATTCCTATAATAACTACAACCTAAAACTTCTTACCTGGGAATATTGAAGACTCATGTTAAAAGGAACCACCAGCTTTCATATGTTCTCATGTTCTGAGCAAGGAACTTAAATGTTAGCTTTCTTACATGGCACATATTGCACTTTTACTTTCTTCTCCAACACTTTGTTTTTGCATTATTTAAACCAAATTGAACATGTTTCATTATTTATTTGAGGCTAAATTGATTTTATTGATGTATTATATTAAGTTAAAATAAGTGTTCATTCAGTATTGTTGTAATTGTCATTATTATAAATACATTTTAAAAATCGTCCAATTAATCGGTCAAGACGCCAGCAGAGTAAGTAGACCTATATGTAGTAAAATAAAGGTTAAATAGAAATAAATAAGACCTACAACACTTTTAACAGCACATTACTCAACACTAGTCACCCACGGTAGGCCAAGGGTATATCAAAAAATATTTTTTCAACGACATGACTCTCCGCCAATAAGAAAATTTAGAGGATTGTAGGATTCTAAATTAATATCTAAGGGGCATTTTTCATTAGGGCAAAACTGATCTGTGATAATATCTAAGGGGCTTTTATATAATTATAATGCAGGGTTCATAATAATAATATTCGATTTTTTATAAAATCGACTAACCCGGATGACGCTGGGCCAATTGTGCACCGCCTTATGGGACTCCCAAACAAGGTCAGATAGGATACAACCTGGTTTCGAACCAGGGAGTGTAGTGATGCCTCTTGCACTGACATGCAGGGCCATAGACCACTGCGCCACTCTGGAGCCATGACCAATATGACCAATATACAGTACCGTTCAAAAGTTTGGGGTTACTTAGAAATGTCTTTGTTTTTGAAAGAAAAGCACATTTTTGTAAATTAAAATAACATCAAAATGATCAGAAATACAGTGTAGACATTGTTAATGTTGTAAATGACTATTGTAGCTGGAAACAGCTGATTTTTTATGGAATATCTACGTAGGCGTACAGAGGCCCATTATCAGCAACCATCACTCCTATGTTCCAATGGCACGTTGCGTTAGCTAATCCAAGTTTATCATTTTAAAAGGCTAATTGATCATTAGAAAACCCTTTTGCAATTATGTTAGTACAGCTGAAAACTGTGGTACTGATTAAAGAAGCAATTAAACTGTCCTTCTTTAGAAGGGTTGTGTATCTGGAGCATCAGCATTTGTGGGTTCGATTACAGGCTCAAAATGGCCAGAAACAAAGTACTTTCTTCTGAAACTTGTCAGTCTATTCTTGTTCTGAGAAATTAAGGCTATTCCATGCGAGAAATTGCCAAGAAACTGAAGATCTCGTACCTCAGGTACCTCAGGTTTTGGAGCCAAGCATAGTACAATTACTGCAGGTTGTAGTTGATATTCTAGATGCTCAGGACAAGAAAAATCACAGTGTTTCACTTTTTATTGACTTATAGAAGGCATTCGACACCGTTGACCATGCCCTGCTGTTGTATCGACTAAAAAAGGTTGGTTTAAGTGTTGATGCATTGGATTGGTTCCAAAACACCTTTCTGACAGAACACAGTGTGTAGCACAGGGTATGAGAGTATGACATCTGAGTTTCGAAGGCTTACAAAAGGAGTTCCCCAGGGCTCAATTTTAAGTCAGATCCTTTTTACTCTGTATATAAATGATATAGGGAAGACGGTTGACTCTGCAAATCTCCATCTGTATGCTAATGACACAATTGTTTATTCTAGCGCATCTAATATTGAGAAGGCTTTTCAGGACTTACAGTTGGCTTTTAATGTTATTCAAAGGCAGCTTTTCAAATTGAAACTTGTGCTTCATGCAAGGAAAACAAAATGTATGATTTTCTCTTCCCTGAAAGTAAACAGATGGAGTCACATGCAGATGTTAACTATAAAAGGCCAGCAAATTGATAGCAAATTGATAGGGTCACCTCCTATAAGTATCTTGGGATGTGGTTAGATGAAAAGCTGAATTTTAAACAACACATTGATAACTTGACCAAGAAACTGAAGATGAAATTGGGTTTCTATTTTAGGAACAAATTTTGCTTTTCAATGTTAGTCAGAAAGGATCTTGTTCACTTAAAAAAAAAATACAGAGCGTTGCACCTGATTGGCTCAGTTTTCTGTCATGATTGGCTCAGTTTTCTGTCACTCATGGGACAGTATGTCATCACCAATTCTAAGGTCAGAGCTTGAACATTTTAGGCCCTTGGGTTCTGCCATAGAGTTATATTAGAAGTGCCCATCAAAGAAGGTCATTGGCCACATCAAATCACGTTATATCTATAGTAGCTTTGATTGGACTGATCATGTCAACATCTTACTTTCAAAGTCTTAGCTAGCAGTCATCATCAGTTGTCATCAAGTTGACAATCTACTGGAAAATCCTTTTTAATCCTTGTCATATGAAGAGAAATCATAGATAAAACGTATTGGTGCTCATCGGCCATTGTACATAAAGATTACACAACAAGTTGGAAATCGCAAATTCAACAAATGAGTTGTTTGGAAGTGTAACGAGTCCTGTGTGTTGCTGGTGAGAGTCAGGCGAAGGACAGCAGATACGAGTAAAAAAAACGTGCTTTACTCAAAAAAGACAAATATACAAAGTAACATATTGACCACCCACAGACGGACCGAAATTACAATAAACAATTACTCACAAAAATCATGTGGGGAACAGAGGGTTAAATAATGAACAAGTGATTGTGGGATTGACAACAGGTGTGTGAAACAAAGAGAAAACTAATGGAAAATGAAAAGTGGATCGGCAGTAGCTAGATAGCCGGTGACGTCGACCGCCGAACGCTGGCCCGAACAAAAAGAGGGACCGACTTTGGCGGAAGTCGTGACAGGAAGGAATCAGTGGCTAACTACAAGCGTTGCTAAGAAACCACTAACGTTGTGTTTTTTCCCCTGAGTTCCCACCATAAATCCAGAGAATGCCAGACTTTGATGACAACATTTTTCAACAAAGGAACGCTGCACCACCTGCACAAGGAGAGTCCAAAAATGTATTGTATGCTGCTGCATAAACGATGTAATATGCCAGGGAGAAATGTATACTGTAGCTAAGAAAGTAATACTAAGTGTATGTTGTGTAGTAAGCTGTTAGTAGCCCATGTACCTCAACCTAATAATTTGGTCTATTTTCACCAACACGGTGTTGTAAACATATTGTTCATGGCCCGGTGTCTGCTTGTTTGGCTACTTTTTTTGTACAGCTTTGACAGTGCTACTGATAGTAGTGGTGGTGCTTGGCTACAGCTTGACAGTGCTACTGATAGTAGTTGTGGTGCTTGGCTACAGCTTTGACAGTGCTACTGATAGTAGTTGTGGTGCTTGGCTTGCACGTGCAAATTCAGCACACACAACATTCTATAATAGAATTGTGTTATTTGACGTGTCAAATTAAAAGCTTATTTAACACGTCAAATAGTGTTAAAGGACCTGTATCTTCTTTGACATGCAAAGACCCAAACGGCGTTCAATGGGCCTCATCCTAATCATTTGGTCTATTTTCACCTCTTAATTTTGCCTACTGTTGTGGTGCACAAATAGCCTATAACCTGTTTTAGAGAAATGTAATCATTGAATATTGTCTGTTTATATGCCCCATTTATTTATCCTACGGTTCTGACTTGGTGTACAGGGAGAACACTGTAAGAACAACCCATGTTCTGAATTCTGTCGCTGTACATTTAAAAAGTGCTGAACAATCAATCAATCAATCAATTTTATTTTATATAGCCCTTCGTACATCAGATAATATCTCGAAGTGCTGTACAGAAACCCAGCCTAAAACCCCAAACAGCAAGCAATGCAGGTGTAGAAGCACGGTGGCTAGGAAAAACTCCCTAGAAAGGCCAAAACCTAGGAAGAAACCTAGAGAGGAACCAGGCTATGAGGGGTGGCCAGTCCTCTTCTGGCTTCTGGCTGAACAAATAGTTATATTGACTACGTCCGTCGTCGCTTGCTCATTAATGTCTTAATCGAAATTATGGATTGCCTCTTATCCGTTTGTCGTCCCCTTATGCCATAGTTCGTACATCTCAATTGTCACTAGAAACCACATTTGTTTTAGCAAGTCTGCCATATCAGCTATGTTTTTATGTGTAGTGGCTTTGTTGGCATGCATCCCACATTTTTTTTTTGCCCCACCAAGATTTACATGCTAAAATAGCCCTTGAAAATTACTCAAGTAAAAGTGAAAGTCACCCAGTAAAGTATTACTTGAGTAAAAGTCTAAAAGTATTTGGTTTTAAATATAATAAAGTATATAAAGTAAATGTAATTGCTAAAATATACTTAAGTATCAAAAGTAAAAGTAAAAATATGAATAATTTCAAATTCCTTATATTAAGCAAACCAGTAGGCACATTTTTTTAATTTATGGACAGCCAGGGGCACACTCCAACACTCAGACATAATTTACAAACTAAGCATTTGTATTTAATGAGTCGCCACTGGCCATTTTCTATTAAGGCATCTATCCTTTTACTCAAGTATGACAATTGGGTACTTTTTCCACCACTGCATGTAACCGGGTCAAACACCCCAATCTACAGTTCGCAATGATCCCACATAAGGAAATAAAGCCTGTGAGAAGAGACCTGTAGCTTCAGGCTATTCGGTGTGGGAAATATGGGCACACAGTGTCCAAGTAGGCTACACGTAGCTATGTGTGTGGAAAACATTCCATTCCAGGTAAGACATTTAACTTGTTTAGTATAGTCCTTTTGTAACTCCACTCACTACTTGTAGCTGTATAGTCTGTTTGTTTGTGTTGTTGGGTAGCTAGCTAGCACTCACTTACTCACGTGGCATGATGGAAGCCACAATATTACATTTTTCTAAGTAGTGAGAACGCTTGGGAGCAGGCAATGTTGAAAAGTAATCTTTAGACATGTTGTACTTTTCTTAAATGTAGTTTTGTAATTGACTAAAAGAAGCAGACAACAAGAAAATTGCGTTTGAAAAAGTTCAAGTTTTTGCTGTGAGCCAATGGGGTAACCTAGGTAACCACAGGTTGTGCGCTCTGAATGCTCAGAGAGCGAAACGAGATGGGTGGGGCTAAAGCTTAAGAGGGTGTGAACGATGATGAATGGGTGGAAACAAAGAAGAGCTCTTCACTAGATATCAAAACATTCAAAGGCCATTTTCTCAAAAGTGAGTTTACAAGTTTATCAACTTTCAAAGCAGAATTTATTTCCCATTGTAGCTCTGAGTCTCTACTTTTATCCATTGTAATAACCACAATTTAAAATGTTGCTACATAAGACCGGATCCAGGTGGTGAGTCACATATCAGTTTATCTGTAGAGATTTTTTTTTAAATTGTCAGAAAGATAGGAATACATTGAAATTAGCATAAACATTTAAGTAATACATTAAGTGTAACAGTATTAATTCTTCCGCTCAATGAAAGAGAAAGTAAATCCCAGGGTTCAAGATCCTGTTTCAGGCGGCGTGTTAAGGGAGAGAAATTGGCTTTATAGAGATTTTGAAATCGTGTGCGACCCAAATTCCCAAGTATTTCAATTTCAGTGTGATCACTCTGAAGGGCACATGACTAAAATAAATTTACATGGCAGAAGGATTAATAGGCATCAATTCACTTTTTTGCAGATAAACCTTTACACCCGGATATTTTACCAAGTGTCTTTAGTAGATCCTGGATCTGTGGAAGACCAGATAAAGGGTCACCATATATAATAGCATGTCATCCACATAGAGTGAGACTTTATGCTCTAAGCCTCCTCTTCGAAAACCGTTGATAGTGGTGTTATTACATATTGCTATGGTTAAAGTAGGACTGTGCGATATGGCCCAAATATCACATCATGGGATAAAAAATAAAGAAAATTGGACGGAATGATGGTATTTGACGGTTTTTGAATAATACATTTCCAAATTTGCTTCATGAGTAATGCGTGACCCTAGGGTGGCAACACATACATTCTAAGTCATTTTAATGGTCTTTCTCCATTCTCCATTAAACTTCAACCTAAAATGATTTTCTGCATTTTCATCAGTTTCTGCATTTTCTACACTCATTAGAGATCATTTCCACACTGCCACGTAGGCACGATATGGGCAAACAATCTAGGCCTTATTTTAACCAAATGTTGCAATTGCGATATGACTTGCGATTTAGAGTTAAACACTTGGGTGAACTGTTGGAATCATGGACATATAATGATTATTCTAATTCTATAGTTAGAATATAAGAGTGGGCACTTTGAACACAGTGTTGTTTGACATGACAATAATGAAAATACCAGGGAGGCGTTATTGTGATAGAATAGGAACCAAAGTTTTGATAAGTGTTTCCTGGGGGACCTTATAATACACTGCTCAAAAAAATAAAGGGAACACTTAAACAACACAATGTAACTCCAAGTCAATCACACTTCTGTGAAATCAAACTGTCCACTTAGGAAGCAACACTGATTGACAATAAATTTCACATGCTGTTGTGCAAATGGAATAGACAAAAGGTGGAAATTATAGGCAATTAGCAAGACACCCCCAAAACAGGAGTGATTCTGCAGGTGGTGACCACAGACCACTTCTCAGTTCCTATGCTTCCTGGCTGATGTTTTGGTCACTTTTGAATGCTGGCGGTGCTCTCACTCTAGTGGTAGCATGAGACGGAGTCTACAACCCACACAAGTGGCTCAGGTAGTGCAGTTCATCCAGGATGGCACATCAATGCGAACTGTGGCAAAAAGGTTTGCTGTGTCTGTCAGCGTAGTGTCCAGAGCATGCAGGCGCTACCAGGAGACAGGCCAGTACATCAGGAGACGTGGAGGAGGCCGTAGGAGGGCAACAACCCAGCAGCAGGACCGCTACCTCCGCCTTAGTGCAAGGAGGTGCACTGCCAGCGCCCTGCAAAATGACCTCCAGCAGGCCACAAATGTGCATGTGTCAGCATATGGTCTCACAAGGGGTCTGAGGATCTCATCTCGGTACCTAATGGCAGTCAGGTTACCTCTGGCGAGCACATGGAGGGCTGTGCGGCCCCACAAAAAAATGCCACCCCACACCATGACTGCCCCATCGCCAAACCGGTCATGCTGGAGGATGTTGCAGGCAGCAGAACGTTCTCCACGGCGTCTCCAGACTCTGTCACGTCTGTCACATGTGCTCATGTGCTCAGTGTGAACCTGCTTTCATCTGTGAAGAGCACAGGGCTCCAGTGGCGAATTTGCCAATCTTGGTGTTCTCTGGCAAATGCCAAACGTCCTGCACGGTGTTGGGCTGTAAGCACAACCCCCACCTGTGGACGTCGGGCCCTCATACCACCCTCATGGAGTCTGTTTCTGACCGTTTGAGCAGACACATGCACATTTGTGGCCTGCTGGAGGTCATTTTGCAGGGCGCTGGCAGTGCACCTCCTTGCACTAAGGCGGAGGTAGCGGTCCTGCTGCTGGGTTGTTGCCCTCCTACGGCCTCCTCCACGTCTCCTGATGTACTGGCCTGTCTCCTGGTAGCGCCTGCATGCTCTGGACACTACGCTGACAGACACAGCAAACCTTTTTGCCACAGTTCGCATTGATGTGCCATCCTGGATTAACTGCACTACCTGAGCCACTTGTGTGGGTTGTAGACTCCGTCTCATGCTACCACTAGAGTGAGAGCACCGCCAGCATTCAAAAGTGACCAAAACATCAGCCAGGAAGCATAGGAACTGAGAAGTGGTCTGTGGTCATCACCTGCAGAATCACTCCTGTTTTGGGGGGTGTCTTGCTAATTGCATATAATTTCCACCTTTTGTCTATTCCATTTGCACAACAGCATGTGAAATTTATTGTCAATCAGTGTTGCTTCCTAAGTGGACAGTTTGATTTCACAGAAGTGTGATTGACTTGGAGTTACATTGTGTTGTTTAAGTGTTCCCTTTATTTTTTTGAGCAGTGTATTTGGCTACGTTGAACGTTTTCTCTTCGCTACTTCATGTAGCTAACATTCTTGCTTCACGTATTCCTCTTTGATTTAGAAGATACTGTTGCACAAACAACAGGCTGTATAGCTAATGACGTTTGCTCTGACATTTATTAGCTAGCTAGCCAGCTAACTAGTGATTAGCATTAGCGGCTAACAAGATTTAGGCCAAAATTGCCAAGAAAAGACAAACTAGCTGTTTGAAGATGTAAGAAACAAAAACTAATAATGTAATTATAGAACACTAGTGGATTTATATTAAGAAGCAAAGTGAAAACAGCATCGTTGTCATCAACATTGTTGCATGTGCTGCATTGACCATGCAGATCGAAAGCAAGTGTCTGATGTTCTGTTGTTCAAGGAACAACAAAGGCGCTCCTTGAGTGACGGGGCGGGGAGCGGTATGGAGAGACAAGGAGCAGAGAGAGATGACTCAAGTAGGGAAGTAAGCTATAAAAATGGACGTTACACACGGCACATCACATTTAACAAACCAGACCTTCAAATACCATTATAGAAGGTAAAGTAAATACCCAAACCGGTCCGTGCATCAATACCAGTATATCGTAAAATACGATATATCACCCAGCCCTAGGCTAAAGGCTCGACTGCAAATTACAAACAGTTTAGGGAACAGAGGACAACCCTGTCTTATCCCTCGATGAAGTTGGAGATTAAAGGTTATTATTTGTGTGCACTGCAGAAATAGGGGAGGAGTAAAGGACTTTGATCCAGGATATAAAATTGAGGATAAAAAATATAATCCCACTTCATCTGATCAAATGCCTTCTCAGCATCAAGTGATACCAATATCTCTGGAGTGACAGATGAAGCGGGATTATAAAGTATATTATAAAGATGTCTGATATTGAAAAAAGAATGATGATTTTTAATGAATCCAGTTTGATCTGTAGAGATAATGGAGGGAAGGACTGATTCAAAACGGCGGGCAATCATCTTAGAAAGTATCTTTACATTGCAATCTAATAAAGAAAGTGTCCTATATGAACCCCAAGTTTTCTATTCCTTTTTCAGAATAAGTGAAATACATGCCTGTGTCATTGTTGAGGGTAGTGTTTGAGGAGAATGATTCCTTAAAATGGAAAGCAAGAGAGGAGAAAGTTGATCAGATTTATATATATTTTTGAATTCCCTCGGAAATCCGTTGAGCCCAGAGGATTTACCACACTGCATAGATTTAATTGCCTACACAATCTCTTCTATAGAGAACTGTTCTTCAAATTTAGCAGCTATATCAGGTTCAACTGTAGGAATATCTAAGTTCTCAAAGAAGGTGTCATATAAGGTAGCATTACCAGCGGATTCCGAAGTGTATAATTGTGAGTAAAAGTTATGAAAGAATTAATTGATCTCTAAATGGTCAATACATTTGTTACCCAACTTGTAATTTATCTCAGGTATGGTTTGATTTGCGCTTCTCTGACGCAGCTGTTCATAATTTTGTATCAAGATTTACTAATTCGATTTTCAGCTTGTCGAGTTGAAAGAAGAGCAAACTATGTCTGAAGTGTCAAACGTTGTTTTAGTACGCCTGCGGATGAAGAGTGTGAAATGGCCATATCCATATCCAAGATTTTATTTGTAAGGTCCCCAAGGTGTTGAATATTGCACTTCCTTAATCTTGCAATGTATGAAACAATTTGGCCCCTTAGATAAGCCTTCATTGATTCCCATACTGTTGTAGGAGACATTCTAGGGGTTTGATAAAGCTCAAACAGCTCAATTTGAGATGACATAAAAGCAACAAAGGTTTCATCTGATAGCAGTAGTGAGTTAAGCCCCAAGGGAGATCATTTTGCTATGTATTTGGTATAAGTAGTTTCATAGTAAGGGAAGAAGTATCTGAAATGACTATAGTTTGGTAATCACACTCTGTGATAAGTGGCAGAAATCTATTGTCTAGGAAAGGGTAGTGTATATGTGAGAAGGCCTTATGAACTGGCGAGAAAAAATAATACTCCCTAGCTGTGGGATTGCGGAAACGCCACTCATCAGATATGCTATATGTCTTAAGAAATAGCTGAATTGCGAGTACTGTCTTTGATGGAGATGATACCCTAGGAGAGCTACGATCCAGATTGGGTGACAGTAGGTGGTGATATGAATTGTGTACTATTAGGTGGTGTGTATCCATATTTGGTAATTGAGAAAATACATTTGTGGAGAATGAACTGTTATCCCAATTTATTGCATAAATGTTAGCTAAGATAACAGGTGTACTATACAGTCTTCCTACTACAATAATGAAATGGCCTGCTGAGTCTGCCTCTACACTTGACATTGCGAACGATATGTTCTTACTAATTAAAATGGCATTTCCTCCAGTTTTAGAATTAAAATTGGAATGATATGACTGACTGATCCACCATCCTTTTAAACGAGTGTAGTCAAAATTGCGGGGATGTGTCTCCTGAAGAAAGGCAATATCTACTTTAAGTTGATTTGAAGGCCCAAGAACCCTTTTACGTTTCACTGGGTGATTTAAAAGATTAACATTCCAGCAAAAGTGACCGAGCAACCAGCTGTCTCTCTAATGATATTAGGCCTAGCCATGTAAAGTCAGGTGGGAAAATTATAAATGCCAGATGACAATAAGAACTGACCCATTCATTTTTTTTTCTCTCCAAAAAGAGCAACTGAAAAAACGAAAGTTGAAAACAATACTCTGAAGTCTGGTATGAAAAAGAAAACCACCCTGGTCACGTAATAGAACAAGGTAACATCTAATCCTCACGCAAAGATATCCACACATGGAGTGTTTATAGTGGGGAACACTAAACCTAACAAAATCAACCGATGGTACCGGCAACGTTCACTAACGTTACCTAATAATGACCTCAACTGATGCCACTGGCAACGATATATCTAAAAAAGAGTGACCGAGACTGCAGTGCTAGACAGATTCGTCCATTTCCCTAATCGCCAAATATGTGAACAGACAGCCATTTGCCATTTGCTTGAGACTGATGAAGTAGAACTTGAGCCCGGGTCCTCAGCCACCCCCATGATCCTGATATTGGATCTTCACATATGACTTTATAAATTCATGCATTGTTCCTTAAGGCTAGCCATATCAGTTTCCAGCTTCTTAACCGTGGTTTGCAGCGTAGTCATGTCCTCCGAACATGTTGACAAGCCTTGTTCTATGTCAGAGACGGTTCTCTTTACTGTATCCAGTTCAGTGCAAACAGTTGCCGTATGCTTTATGAGTTCATTCTTGACTGCTTGTAACTCCGATTTAATAAAATTTAAGTCCTCACTGAGCACCTCTTTGAGCTCTGACTTGAGTGTATATGAAATGCCCGCTCTGAGGGCCACAAGCATCTCTGCCTTCAAATCCTCTGTGTCCATTTTTTCGCCGAGCCGAGGGGAGAAGCTGCTGCTGCCACTTGTTGAAGAACTCGAGCTCCTCGTCTTGGGTCTAGTGTTGTCTGTTTTGCCAGTGACTCCGCTGAACGTTTGCAGGTTATACGCCATTTACGAGTTAAAACAGAAATCTAAGTTGAACAAAGTATTGCACGTCATTCAAAGGCTATGTTTCCTAGCTCTTTTTGGGTCAAAGTGCAAATAAACCATTAAATAAATGCAATTTCAGCAGGACCTCTGTAAAAATGGGACCTACTCCACGGCTTGCTCGCTAGCGCCGCATTTTGGGGTGGTTTGTACACTATACAATTGAAGTCGGAAGTTTACATACACCTTAGCCAAATAAATTTTAACTCAGTTTTTGACAATTCCTGACATTTAATCCTAGTAAAAATTCCTGTCTTAGGTCAGTTAGGGTCACCACGTTATTTTAAGAATGTGAACTGTCAGAATAATAGTAGAGAGAATAATTTATTTAAGCTTTTATTTATTTCATCACATTCCCAGTGGATCAGAAGTTAACATACACTCAATTAGCATTTGGTAGCATTCCCTTTAAATTGTTTAACTTGGGTCAAACGTTTCAGGTAGCATTCCACAAGCTTCCCACAATAAGTTGGGTGAATTTTGGCCCATTCCTCCTGACAGAGCTGGTGTAACTGAGTCAGGTTTGTAGGCCTCCTTGCTCGCACACGCTTTTTCAGTTCTGCCCACAAAATGTTACTGTGGGGAGAACAAGTATTTGATACACTGCCGATTTTTCAGGTTTTCCTACTTACAAAGCATGTAGAGGACTGTCATTTTTATCATAGGTACACTTCAACTGTGAGAGACGGAATCTAAAACAAAAATCCAGAAAATCACATTGTATGATTTTTAAGTAATTAATTTGCTGTCGTTCTGGGATTGAGTTGCACTTTTCGCACCAAAGTCCGTTCACCACGCAGTATGACGGCTGCGTGGTCCCATGGTGTTTATACTTGCGTACTATTGTTTGAACAGATGAACATGGTACCTTCAGGCATTTGGAAATTTCTTCCAAGGATTTTTTATTTATTTATTTTTATTTTACCGTTATTTTACCAGGTAAGTTGACTGAGAACACGTTCTCATTTGCAGCAACGACCTGGGGAATAGTTACAGGGGAGAGGAGGGGGATGAATGAGCCAATTGTAAACTGGGGATTATTAGGTGACCATGATGGTTTGAGGGCCAGATTGGGAATTTAGCCAGGACACCGGGGTTAACACCCCTACTCTTACGATAAGTGCCATGGGATCTTTAATGACCTCAGAGAGTCAGGACACCCGTTTAACGTCCCATCCGAAAGACGGCACCCTACACAGGGCAGTGTCCCCAATCACTGCCCTGGGGCATTGGGATATTTTTTAGACCAGAGGAAAGAGTGCCTCCTACTGGCCCTCCAACACCACTTCCAGCAGCATCTGGTCTCCCATCCAGGGTCTCAATTTTATACACCTGTCAGCAACGGGTGTGGCTGAAATAGCCAAATCCACTTTCAGAGTCAGTAGAAAGGCCTCTTTAGTGTCCTAAGTTTTCATAACTGTGACCTTAATTGCCTACCGTCTGTAAGCTGTTAGTGTCTTAACGACCATTCCACAGGTGCATGTTCAAAAAAAAATTATTGTTCATTGAACAAGCATAGGAAACAGTGTTTCAACCCTTTACAATGAAGATCTGTGAAGTTATTTGGATTTTTACAAATTATCTTTGAAAGACAGGGTCCTGAAAAAGGGATGTTTATTTTTTGCTGAGTTTATTTTCCTTTCCTTATAGAACCACATAGATTACGTCTATTTCTGCTAATGCATGGTGATGAACTAGAGAACAAAACTCTGTATATGGACACATCTGCCTGGTTCTTGCTGGACTGCCTGTAGTGGGGTCAGCCCAAAGTAGAGTCAGCATTGTCACTAGCAGGTGAGGGCATCTACAGCCAACCGCTCAGATGGCTCCAGCTAGCCGTTATTACACAACCTATTCCAGACCGGTCTGCACGTTTTAAAGTTTGAATGGCGTTTCTATCTTCAACAGTGGAAGACTAGTTGAATTGTATGACCATTGAAATACATTGGGATTGATGCAAATATGGTTGTAGTGTAACAAGTATTAGTAGTACCACAGTTTTTTTCAAGCAACCTGACCAGGACGTTTTTATGTTGTTTTGGTGTTGATAGCTTTTACGCACGCTACATATAGGTGGCAACGGAATAATAATACAAAGTATAAACAGTTGTGATTGGCATTCAGCAAGCACAGTTAATTACTAGTTAATTGAAGTACATGTAGTTCACTCCTCCCCCAACATAAGCTATAAAAATAAAGAGAGTCGCACACTCAATACATAAACTCCAAGTAATTGATTGGGTATTAAAGAAGGCACAGTGGTGCCGAAACGTTAGTGATTTACCCTATACATTACTGGGAGTTTATTTATAGAGTGTACGACTCCCTTTATTTAAATGTATTTTATAGCTTATAGTTTATTCGCCGTTAGTCAGCACCTCTACATATAAATACTTGTATATGGTCGTGCGCCAGTTTGTTTTTTATTCAAAAATTGGATAACTGACATCGCGCCTGTGCGCCGGCAGGATACACGGGGTGGGGTCATTGAGGTATACAGATTGGGAGGGGTAGGTTATAGTAAACAATTAAAAACACAAAATCTCGCCTAGACTTACCTTTAGGAGATTCATTAATCATAAACGTCTTAAGTTTGAAATATCGATTGTGAGCAGAGTGAGTCCTAGTGTGGTCTTTCGTACGTGTCGTCCAATGGACATTTGCGTCCCCTTTGGCTTTGATGAAAAGGCTTTCCACTTTGGTTTCCTTTATTAACTCCAAAGTAATTCTTCCAAATATACAGTCGCCTTCGGAAAATGTATCATGTTCATTAATAACATCGTAACTCAAGTCAAACGTTTTTACTGAAGGCATTTTCGACTGTTTCATATGAACTTTTCTGAAGCCAATTTCCGCTAGCTTTAGCCTACTCACAAATAGTGATGTCATTGTCGTGGGACTGTACACAGGGATACCGCAGACTAAAAAAATACAAATAAATAAATATACCGCAGACTATACTCTACTGCCCCCCAGTGTAAAGGGTTTTGTCTAGAAGGGATAGGCTACAGTTTAGGTCAATGTCGACTTTTCGTAGCAGGTTAGGATAATTAGTTGAAGGTTAGCGAAAATGCTAAATGCAACTTTTGATGTCAAATTTGACAAAAGCTGTATCCCATGTAGACATGACCAGTGTAAAACGACTATACTGTTACCCAGTGTAGGCTAATGTGTGAATCGGAGATTATTTTTCTATATCCATAGGGATTCGTCTACAGTATGTGGAAAGCACTGGCCTAGGTTAGGTGTTGAGCTAACCCAACTAAAATCCAACCAAGAGTCCAACTAAAATCTCAAATTGCCCGCTTGGCACAAACTGCCATGAGGGTCATAAGAGTGAGGCAGCATTCCTCCCTGCAAACCATTTTGATACTGTTCTACCCGAGCTTCTACTGCACTCCTTCATAATACCTAAACAGCAGAAGTACAAGCTGAGCTCACTGAGCTGTAGAACACCAGTAACAGAAAGTGTAAGGACCGTGTGCAATTATACGTAGGTGTACTAGTTAGTTGGGCTTTTTGACCAGCAACAGTTGAGACGGAGTCAGAAGATCAGGTGTGGTATTTATTGAACAGTGCAGGTGATGAAAACTAGATCTGAACAATCACCTTACTCGACCATTAACAATGACATTAATGCCATACAGATGTTATATGTCTGGAGTCATCTTTTTTGCATAGCTTCTTAGATGTAGCTTTACTGATTATTGTTCTCATTTGCTGCAGACACATAATGGCTGATCTGGATTGACACATTATTTAAAGAAAAGTCTTTGAGACAGTATAGCAATTCAGTTAAGGCTGTGGGTTACATAAATGGCATTACAAACCTACTTCAATATTGATTATTGAACAGGTAGGTAGATATATAGCAGCACTAATCAAAAGGCCTCACATCTGTCAAATATGAGTGTTTATAGGGTATTAGGGTGAGATGTTTCAGGTGCACATGGAGGGAAGAGGGAACCATACGATGGGGGTTGGTCTAGCTCTTGAGAAGAGAGGGGTGGGTGCATTGTTGGGGTGGATATTAATGTATCAAATGTAGGTGGAGGAAAAACTGGGCCAGTTGGGTATGGGTATGTTGGCTGTGGGTCAGGGGGATAACTTCCTCCCACAGCTGCAGGTTCAGGGTACACTGGCAGGACAGGTGGATATAGGCCTCCCCCTGGACCCGAGGCAGGAGGATATGGTCCAAAGGCTGTATCACAAGGGAAGTCACTGTTGCTTGGACCACCTTTCCCGAATTCTTCAAACCCGAGGACAGGACTGCCTGGTGATAGGTCAGACCGAAAGCAGGAAGGGATAATAACCAATGGAAACTTGACTTCAGGGTCTTTGGCAAGAGGAACGTCCAAGTATACCTTTAAAACAAACAGCATGTTATAGAGAAATATTGGGATTTTATCCCCCACAATTTTTGTTTGTTTAAATACTAGTCAGGAATATGAAGTGATTATCCCAACACCTGGATGTACCTTTAGTATGTACTCTACTGTTATGATGTTACAGTTCAGGATGGACAAGTCCTGGTCAGCAGGTATCTTCAATGACCCAGCAACACGTTGTCGGGTTTTGGACGGGATAGGCTCCGTGACCACTTTGCAGACCGTTTCTTCTTCTATCTTTGTGCAGTCAGAAGCCATGAAAGTCATTTTCTGCTTCAGACTGAATTTGGGCTTAAGGTCACGGGAGGAGTTGTTCTCGATGTTTGCACAGATATTCACAGTCTCACCTGGAGTGGGAAATTCCACCCAGAAAATGAACGGGAAAGTTCAGGATTTTACAACTTGACTACAAGTGGTTTGTCTATGGGCCTGGAAAAACTATAATCCATGGTTCAGGTTCTCTAAACAGCCCCACTACTAACTTCAGATAACTTTAGCCAACTCTAGCTAATTTTGTAGTGGCTTTTTAAATGAAACAAAACCATGGACTACAGTTTCTCCTGGCCCATAGACTTTCAGGGTTGGGAACCATCTAACATCAAGTTGCAAAATCCTCAACTTCCCCTTTAAAGACAATATGAGATTCTAAATGACCAACACAATAGTGCTTCAGCACAGGTGAGGTACTGAATGCTGAAGACATGAATAAATGTGGACAAATTCTAAAGCCTTGCATGTGAAAGTTGATTGTATATTTAGGACACTTCCTGGAGGTAGTGTGGACTTGCTATTCTCTTATCCAGTGAGATTGTAAACTAATCTGTTGAATTGGCCATGTTATTCAACAGAAAATAGGTGCTTAAAGGCAACATGCTTTGTGTTAAATAGAGGGCTCTGAAACAACACTTGTACATTACCTGGCATGTAGCCCATCCTTTCAACATGGACATCCATGATGACATGTCCTGAGGTAAGACACCCCATTGACTTGTCCTTCACACCATGCTGAGGAGACTGGAACGCAGGATGAGATTACATTATGTTCTATACTATTATGACACAAGGAAACCAAACCGGGATCTGTACATCCAACCATCCACTTTCACACATATGTGATGAATAACAGCGTACATCCATCCACATTTACACACATAATGTGCTGTATAACACTGTCCGTCCATCCATCCACACATATGTGATGAATAATACCGTCCATCCACATTCACACATTTAATATGATAACAAAAAGGACTAGATTAGTAGAGTTAACACACCATTAGTAGAACATGGTTCAAGTCAGCCTTGGAGACAAAGGTGATTTCCTTCACCAAGTCGCGTGTCTTTAGCCAACCCCTAACCAGCTTGGCTTCCAGTTTGTACACTATCTTGCCATGTGGACCCTTGAAGGATGATGGCATGCTTCTGTAATATAAAAACAGTAACACATACCTTAAGGTGCTGAATCTATGTAATCAACAGATAGCATAATTTGTACACGGAGGTTGATTTAAAAGAGCATATCATTTGTCTGTCTATGAATTTGACTTGCTTTCCCACTTACCCTTCAGGAATTTGGAAGCTAAACGGATAGATATGGATACCAGGGGGGAGTATGTTGCCTATGACAAAAAATCGCAGTGGTCAACATAATATCCAATTAGTAATTAACCTCAATGAACCCATTACAGCATCAAAAAAATCTTGATCTGGCGAACATTAACCAACCGCCTGCTCGACTATAAACATTGGATTACATAGCCTACAAATCCCGTTTAACTAACGCGCGGGGCAAGCTACGCACCTGAAAGAGCGCGATAAATATTGGCCAAACTATTACGGATAGGTTAGGCCTGTAGTAAACTGAGTAAAGACTATCCCTCCTACCTTGAGGATTTTCATTAATCATTAATTTCTTCAGTTTGAAATATCTGTTGTGAGCAGAGTAAGTGTTGTCATCACTGTCAACAGTCCAATTGACATTTGCGTCCCCTTTGACTTTGATGAAAAGGCTTTCCACTTTGGTTTCCTTTATTAACTCCAAAGTAATTCTTCCAGATATACAGTCGCCTTCAGAAAATGTATCATGTTCATTAATTATATCGTAACTCAAGTTAAACTCTTTTACTGAAGGCATTTTCGACTGCTTTCCTGAAGTCAATCCCGCTGAGTAGAGCTACTATAATGACAAAAAAATAACAATTTGTTCCACGGTCTTTAGTAGCCTACCCTACGGTGTGTCAGATGGATCACACTGGGACTCTTTTAATGCAGACCATGGTACACCATTGCCTCCCAGTGTACTGGCGACTATACTGCTATCCTATTCTGTGAATTTGGGATTATCTCTATTTATTATTAATATAGTCTGGACTCTGTAGTATCCGGGACAAACACTGGCCTAGGTAGATAATGTTAGGGGCTAACCTCTTTCCATATCAAATCAAATGTATTTATAAAGCCCCTCTTACATCAGTTGATATCTCAAAGTGCTGTATAGAAACCCAGCCTAAAACCCCAAACAGCAAGCAATGCAGGTGTAGAAGCACGGTGGCTAGGAACATCTCCTTAGAGAGGCGGGAACCTAGGAAGAAACCTAGAGAGGAACCAGGCTATGAGGGGTGGCCAGTCCTCTTCTGGCTGTGCCGGGTGGAGATTATAACAGAACATGGCCAAGATGTTCAAATGTTCATAGATGACCAGCATGGTCAAGTAAAAATAATCACAGTGGTTGTCGAGGGTGCAACAGGTCAGCACCTCAGGAGTAAATGTCAGTTGGCTTTTCATAGCCGATCATTCAGAGTATCTCCACCACTCCTGCTGTCTCTAGAGCAGGGGTGTCAAACTCATTCCACGGAGGGCCTAGTGTCTGCAGGTTTTTGGTTTTTCCTTTCAATAAAGCCCTAGACAACCAGGTGTGGGGAGTTCCTAACTAATTAGTGATGTTAATTCATCAATCAAGTACAAGGGAGGAGCGAAAACCTGCAGACACTCGGCCCTCCGTGGAATGAGTTTGACACCTGTGCTCTAGAGAGACAGCAGGAGCTGGGACAGGTAGCAGCAGGTTTGGGACTGGTTGCATATCTGGTGAACAGGTCAGGGTTCCATAGCCACAGGCAGAACAGTTGAAACTGGAGCAGCAGCACGGCCAGGTGGACTGGGGACAGCAAGGAGTCATCAGGCCAGGTAGTCCTGAGGCATGGTCCTAGGGCTCAGGTCCTCCGAGAGAGAGAAAAAAGAAAGAAAGCGAGAAATTGTAACGGTCGTCTTTCGTTGAGAGAGTGGACCAAGACGCAGCGGGTGATGAATACATAATGATTTAATTAAACAAGACGAACACTGACACGAAAAACACTTGATAATTTTCAAAACAACAAACGACGTTGAGCAGACCTGAATTTGTGAACTACATAAAACGAAGAACGCACAAACAGGAAAAACGAATGAACGAACGAGACAGTACCGTGTGGTGCAACAAAACACAGACACAGCGACAATCACCCACAAACAAACAGTGAGAACAGCCTACCTTAATATGGTTCTCAATCAGAGGAAACGTCAAACACCTGCCCCTAATTGAGAACCATATCAGGCAACACATTAAACCCAACATAGAATGCCCACCCCAACTCATGCCCTGACCAACTAAACACATACAAAAACAACAGAAAACAGGCCAGGAACGTGACAGAAATAGAGAGAGAGAGAATTAGAGAGAGATACTTAAATTCACACAGGACACCGGATAAGACAGGAGAAATACTCCAGATATAACAGACTGACCCTAGCCCCCCACACATAAACTACTGCAGCATAAATACTGGAGGCTGAGACAGGAGGGGTCGGGAGACACTGTGGCCCCATCCGACGATACCCCCGGACAGGGCCACACAGGCAGGATATAACCCCACTCACTTTTCCAAAGCACAGCCCCCACACCATTAGAGGGATATCTTCAACCACCAACTTACCATCCTGAGACAAGGCCGAGTATAGCCCACAAAGATCTCCGCCACGGCACAACTCAAGGGGGGCGCCAACTCAGACAGGAAGATCACGTCAGTGACTCAACCCACTCAAGTGACGCACCCCTCCTAGGGACGGCATGGAAGAGCACCAGTAAACCAGTGACTCAGCCCCTGTAATAGGGTTAGAGGCAGAGAATCCCAGTGGAGAGAGGGGAACCGGCCAGGCAGAGACAGCAAGGGCGGTTTGTTGCTCCAGTGCCTTTCCGTTCACCTTCACACTCCTGGGCCAGACTACACTCAATCATAGGACCTACTGAAGAGATGAGTCTTCAATAAAGACTTAAAGGTTGAGACCAAGTCTGCGTCTCTCACATGGGTAGGCAGACCATTCCATAAAAATGGAGCTCTATAGGAGAAAGCCCTGCCTCCAGCTGTTTGCTTAGAAATTCTAGGGACAGTTAGGAGGCCTGCGTCTTGTGAACGTAGCGTACGTGTAGGTATGTACAGCAGGACCAAATCAGAAAGATAGGTAGGAGCAAGCCCATGTAATGCTTTGTAGGTTAGCAGTAAAACCTTGAAATCAGCCCTTGCCTTAACAGGAAGCCAGTGTAGAGAGGCTAGCACTGGAGTAATATGATTACATTTTTGGGTTCTGGTCAAGATTCTAGCAGCCGTGTTAAGCTATTACTGATGTTCATTTAGTGCTTTATCCGCATAGCCAGGAAAGTAGAGCATTGCAGTAGTCTAACCTAGAAGTGACAAAAGCATGGATTAATTTTTCTTCATCCTTTTTGGACAGAAATTTCTGATTTTTGCAATGTTACGTAGATGGAAAAAAAGCTGTCCTTGAAACAGTCTTGATCTGTTCGTCAAAAGAGAGATCATTGTCCAGAGTAACGCCGAGGTCCTTCACAGTTTTATTTGAGACGACCGTACAACCATCAAGATTAATTGTCAGATTCAACAGAAGATCTCTTTGTTTCTTGGGACCTAGAACAAGGATCTCTGTTTTGTCCGAGTTTAAAAGTAGAACATTTGCAGCCATCCACTTCCTGAAAAACAGGCTTCCAGCGAGGGCAATTTTGGGGCTTCACCATGTTTAATCGAAATGTACAGCTGTGTGTCATCCGCATAGCAGTGAAAGTTAACATTATGTTTCCGAATGACATCACCAAGAGGTAAAATATATAGTGAAAACAATAGTGGTCCTAAAACGAAACATTTTACAGTTGATTTGTCAGAGGACAAACCATCCACAGAGACAAACTGATATCTTTCGGACAGATAAGATCTAAACCAGGCCAGAACTTGTCCGTGTAGACCAATTTGGGTTTCCAATCTCTCCAAAAGAATGTGGTGATCGATGGTATCAAAAGCAGCACCACGGTCTAGGAGTACGAGGACAGATGAAGAGCCTCGGTCTGACGCTATTCAAAGGTAATTTACCAGCTTCACAGGTGCAGTCTCAGTGCTATGATGGGGTCTAAAACCAGACTGAAGCATTTCGTATACATTATTTGTCTTCAGGAAGGCAGTGAGTTGCTGCGCAACAGCTTTTACATTTTTCTTTGAGAGGAATGGAAGATTCGATATAGGCCGATAGTTTTTTATATTTTCTGGGTCAAGGTTTGGCTTTTTCAAGAGAAGTTTTATTACTGCCACTTTTAGTGAGTTTGGTACACATCCGGTGGATCGAGAGCCGTTTATTATGTTCAACATAGGAGGGCCAAGCACAGGAAGCAGCTCTTTCAGTAGTTTAGTTGGAATTTGGTCCAGTATGCAGCTTGAAGGTTTAGAGGCCATGATTATTTTCATCATTGTGTCAAGAGAGATAGTATTAAACAACACTTGAGTGTCTCCCTCAGTCCTAGGTCCTGGCAGTTGTGCAGACTCAGGACAACTGAGCTTTGGAGGAATACGCAGATTTAAAGAGGAGTCCGTAATTTGCTTTCTAATGATCATGATCTTTTCCTCAAAGAAGTTCATGAATTTATCACTGCTGAAGTGAAATACATTTTGGATTGTTCTTATTTTCCACAATTAAGTTGGAAAAATAGAATGATCGAGCAGCAGTGAGGTCTCTTCGATATTGCATGGTACTGTCTTTCCAAGCTAGTCGGAAGACTTCCAGTTTGGTGTGGCGCCATTTCCGTTCCAATTTTCTGGAAGCTTGCTTCAGAGCTTGGGTATTTTCTGTGTACCAGTTTATTATGACAAATGTTTTTAGGTTTTAGGGGTGCGACTGCATCTAGGGTATTGCGCAAGGTTAAATTGAGTTCCTCAGTTAGGTGGTTAGCTGATTTTTGTACTCTGACGTCTTTGGGTAGGCGGAGGGAGTCTGGAAGGGCATCTAGGAATCTTTGGGTTGTCCGAGAATTTATAGCACAACTTTGGATGATCCTTGGTTGGGGTCTGAGCAGATTATTTGTTGCGATTACAAACGTAATAAAATGGTGGTCCGATAGTCCAGGATTAAGAGGAAAAACATTAAGATCCACAACATTTATTCCATGGGACAAAACTAGGTCCAGAGTATGACTGTGGCAGTGAGTAGGTCTGGAGACATGTTGGACAAAACCCACTGAGTCGATGATGACTGTGGACTTTTCCATGTGAATATTAAAGTCACCAAAAATGTGAATATTATCTGCCATGACTACAAGGTCCGATAGGAATTCAGGGAACTCAGTGAGGAATGCTGTATATGGCCCAGGAGGCCTTTAAACAGTAGCTATGAAAAGTTTTTGAGTAGGCTGCATAGATTTCATGACTAGAAGCTCAAAAGACGAAAATGTCATTTTTTGTTGTTGTTGTAAATTGAAATTTGCTATCATAAATGTTAGCAACACCTCCGCCTTTGCGGGATATAGTCACTAGTGTAACCAGGAAGTGAGGCGTCATTTAACACAGTAAATTCATCAGGCTTAAGTCATGTTTCAGTCAGGCCAATCACATCAAGATTATGATCAGTGATTAGTTAATTGATTATAACTGCCTTGGAAGTGAAGTATCTAACATTAAGTAGCCCTATTTTGAGATGTGAGGTATCACAATCTCTTTCAATAATGTCAGGAATGGAGGAGGTCTTTATTCCAGTGAGATTGCTAAGGCGAACACCGCCATGTTTAGTTTTGCCCAAGCTAGGTCGAGGCACAGACACAGTCTCAATCGGGATAGCTGAGCTGACTACACTGACTGTGCTAGTGGCAGACTCCACTAAGCTGGCAGGCTGGCTAACAGCTGCTGCCTGGCCTGAACCCTATCTCATTGTGGAGCTGGGGGAGTTAGAGCTCTGTGTATGTTTGTAGATAAGATGAGAGCACCCCTCCAACTAGGATGGAGTCCGTCACTCCTCGACAGGCCAGGCTTGGTCCTGTTTGTGGGTGAGTCCCAGAAAGAGGGACAATTATCTACAAATTCTATCTTTTGGGAGGGGCAGAAAACAGTTTTCAACCAGTGATTGAGTTGTGAGACTCTGCTGTAGAGCTCATCACTCCCCCTAACTGGGAGGGGGCCAGAGACAATTACTCAATGCCGACACATCTTTTCTAGCTGATTTACACTCTGAAGCTATGTTGTGCTTGGTGACCTCTGACCTAACATATGACTATTTACTATGATCTTTAGCTCCAGGTAAAGGGCTACGGTAGAGAGGCTATACATAGAAATATAATCTAGATTCTATTCAGTGGGGCTATACACACACACACACAAGCACACTTTTAGACAGCTGAAGCAAGCACAAACATATTTTTTTTAAAGTGACATTTTCTAGTTTTATGATGCAAATTAGTAATTATTCCGAGCTAACACGTGAGAGCAAATGTAGGCTATTTATTTAGTAAATGTATGATTTACATTCACATAGTTTCAGTAGAATTATAAACAATCACAATGGATTAACACTAATGTGATAACATGTTTTAACATAGTGGATTAATTCATTAATTACATCACATCTCAGCTTTTGCAGCCCCTAGGCCTATTTCTGGTTGGATAGATTGTATCCTTGCTTTAAGGGGAGAGGGTACCTTGGTCAAGTCCAGTCTTTATTAGGATTAATGAACAGCTTGACATTTTTAGTCCTCTCTCTGAATCAATAAGTTTAATACTCATGAGGGCCAATGGGGATCCAAGTTGGCTGTACGCATATTGTGGCCACGGGGCGCATGTTAAATGTCCAAGTGGTAATCAATGCAGAGAAATTAGCTATTGATTTCTTATAGTTTTGTAATACGTTATTGGTTTGCTCTTTCAGAAAATTCCAATATTCGTTGGATGAGTGTGATGGCGATATTGCTGTAGCGGGAAGTGGAGATGTGTGTGTATGTTAGCTGAGCACTCAGGGTAACCCTCTAATTAGTACAGAGGGCAGATTCAAAATAATCATGTTGCGAGGAATATCAGTGATTCGCATCACATCTACAGTTCATTAGAAACCGGCGTGGAACTTGGGGGAATCATTATTGGCTTGTTGATTTATTTCATATGAGCTACTATATTCTCACTGTGAAACCAACACATACAGTGTATAACAGCATTATAACAACTATTTCACTATTTTAAGAACGTATTCAAGACAGTTACAACAGCACAGCATGTGCGCAGTGAAGTGATGTTGTAAAATATCATGAAGTTGTATTTTTATGAGATCCTTTGTAAGAAAGAGACCTAGCACTCAGTCTTGTAAGTAATAGATGCCATGAGGAATCCAAGTGTAAAGTTTTCTTGTATCGCTCCAAATAGCAAAAGGCAAAAATCTTGCCGGAACTTGTACAAAAAGGTTTAAAATTGAATAAAATTGTTGCACAAAAGGCTACAATAAATAGACTGCTGCATTAAATAATCACAACAATAACTCTGCAAAACACTGAGGTAACACGGGCCAGAAAAGTTACCTCACCAGATAGTGAGCATTGATTAAGACCGGCCTGTAGGTTAGACGCAGCCACATTGCCCCATTCTGAATCTGATTCTGGATTCATCTCTCTTCCCATCTACAGTGCCTTCAGAAAGTTTTCATACCGCTTGACTTATTCCACATTTTGTTGTGTTATAGACGGAATTAAAAAAATACAATATTTTTTTTCCTCTCACCCATCTACACACAATACCCCATAATGACAAAGTGAAAGTATGTTTTTAGAAATTTTTGTAAATTAAATATCCAATTTAAGGTATCACAATTCCCTGAGTAAATAATTTGTAGAAGCACCTTTGGTAGCGATTACAAATGTGTCTTTCTGGGTACGTCTCTAAGAGCTTTCCACACCTGAATTGGGCAACATTTGCCAATTATTCTTTTGAAAATTCTTCAAGCTCTGTCAAATTGGTTGTTGATCATTGCCAGACAACCCTTTTTACGTCTTGCCATAGACTTTCAAGTAGATTTAAGCCTCCATCCTACTAAACTATACTGTAGCAGTTACAGATCCATACAGCTATGGAGCCTCCATCCTACTAGACTACACTGTAGGAGTTACAGATCCATCCAGCTATAGGTGCCTCCATCTGACCAAACTACACTTCCTGTCACACCCTGATCTGTTTCACCTGTCTTTGTGATTGTCTCCACCCCTCTCCAGGTGTCGCCCATCTTCCCCATTATCCCCTGCGTATTTATACCTGGTTATCTGTTTGTCTGTTGCCAGTTTGTTTTGTTTTGTCAAGCCTACCAGCGGTTTTCACTCTGCACCTGGCTCTCAATTGTTCCTGTTTCCTAGCTTTCCCGGTGTTGACCATTCTGCCTGCCCTGACACTGTGAGCCTGCCTGCCATCCTGTACCTTTGCCCCACCTATCTGGATTACCGACCTCTGCCTGCCCTGGAACTGCTTTTTGCTTGCCCCTGTCCGATTAATAAACTGTTATTACTTCGACGTTGTCTGCATCTGGGTCTTACCTGAAACGTGATACTTCCGCTACACTTCCTGAGTTACATTTACACATGGGCGTTCAGAGCATGCAATATAGCTAATTAGCACTGATGGTTGCCTCTGTTTTCTGTCTGTTTTTCATAAACATGCGAGACATGGAGATATGGCCATGTGGGAATACTATAAAGACGTGTAACAATGTAACATAAAAATACATATAAACTCAGCAAAAAAATAAACGTCACTTTTTCAGGAAAAACGCACAATCCCTCCATCAGTGCTCAGACTGTCCGCAATAGGCTGAGAGAGGCTGGACTGAGGGCTTGTAGGCCTGTTGTAAGGCAGGTCCTCACCAGACATCACCGGCAACAACGTCGCCTATGGGCACAAACCCACTGTCGCTGGACCAGGACTGGCAAAAAGTGTTCTTCACTGACGAGTCGCGGTTTTGTCTCACCAGGGGGGATGGTCGGATTCGCGTTTATCGTCGAAGGAATGAGCATTACACCGAGGCCTGTACTCTGGAGCAGGATCGATTTGAAGGTGGAGGGTCCGTCATGGTCTGGAGCGGTGTGTTACAGCTTCATCGGACTGAGCTTGTTGTCATTGCAGGCAATCTCAACGCTGTGCGTTACAGGGAAGACATCCTCCTCCCTCATGTGGTACCCTTCCTGCAGGCTCATCCTGACATGACCTTCCAGTATAACAATGCCACCAGCCATACTGCTCGTTCTGTGCGTGATTTCCTGCAAGACAGGAATGTCAGTGTTCTGCCATGGCAAACGAAGAGCCCGGATCTCAATCCCATTGAGCATGTCTGGGACCTGTTGGATCGAAGGGGGAAGGCTAGGGCGATTCACCCCAGAAATGTCTGGGAACTTACAGGTGCCTTGGTGGAAGATTGGGGTAACATCGCAGAGCAAGAACAGGCAAATCTGGTGCAGTCCATGAGGAGGAGATACACTGCAGTACTTAATGCAGCTGGTGGCCACACCAGATACTGATCGTTACTTTAGATTTTTACCCCCCCCCCCCTTTGTTCAGGGACACATTTTCAATTTCTGTTAGTCACATGTCTGTGTAACTTGTTCAGTTTATGTCTCAGTTGTTGAATCTTGTTATGTTCATACAAATATTCATACAAATATTTAAGTTTGCTGAAAATAAACGCTGTTGACAGTGAGAGGACGTTTCTTCTTTTGCTGAGGTTCTATATATTTCTCGCTGATCCTTATGCTTATGCTTCCAAAACCGTACCGCAAGCGATGGCTGCTAATGTTCAGACCGACCGTCGTGGCTCTTTAACTTCCCCATACAGAAGATGCCTTCTCCAATGACTCGTACGTGTACGTAATGGAACTTAGAGTCATGATCAAGGGCTAGGCCACCGCTAAATTATAAACATTTCCACCTACATTGGTGCCAAATGTCAATTACATATCACACCAGCACTAGCAAAGGAATATAAATGCATTTAAGATTTTTTTTTTTTTTTTTTAAATACTGTGCAATGCTACTAATCAGCATTTTGCAGCTAATTATCAGTTATAACGAGGCTAGTTGGATGATGTGCATTCAACTTCCTGAATTGCGGTTGTTTGTAGTGCAGGAAGTTGACAACATTTCCAAAAGTATTATCCAAACCAAATGTGCGAGTTCCATGTAACTGATGAATTTGGGATTATGATAAGGTAAGAAGTCATGAGTCAATGGAATGTGTAGGTAGTTAGCTTCATGTGAAATGCCTAGTCAGTGAAGAAGCACATGCTTCACAACCTTTCAAAACTTCCACATTCCTCAAACTCAAATTTGTCAAATATACACTACATGACCGAAAGTATGTGGACACCTGCTCGTTGAACATCGCAATCCCAAATCATGGGCATTAATATGGAGTTGGTCCCCGCATTGCTGCTATAACAGCCTCCACTCTTCTGGGAAGGCTTTTTACTAGATGTTGGAACATTGCTTCTGGGACTTTCTTCCATTCTGCAAAAGGCATTATTAAGGTCTAGTCTAGTGGCACAGTAACAGGGATATATAGGGTTTATGGTAGTGGGGGATCCAGTCTAGTGGCGCAGTAATGGGGGTATATAGGGTTTATGGTAGTGGGGGATCCAGTCTAGTGGCACAGTAATGGGGGTATATAGGGTTTATGGTAGTGGGGGATCTACTCTAGTGGCACAGTAATGGGGTTATATGGGGTTTATGGTAGTGGGGGTCTAGTCTAGTGGCACAGTAATGGGGATATATAGGGTTTATGGTAGTGGGGGTCTAGTCTAGTGGCACAGTAATGGGGATATATAGGGTTTATGGTAGTGGGGGATCTACTCTTGTGGCACAGTAATGGGGATATATATGGTTTATGGTATTGGGGGATCTACTCTAGTGGCACAGTAATGGGGATATATAGGGTTTATGGTAGTGGGGGATCCAGTCTAGTGGCACAGTAATGGGGGTATATAGGGTTTATGGTAGTGGGGGATCTACTCTAGTGGCACAGTAATGGGGTTATATGGGGTTTATGGTAGTGGGGGTCTAGTCTAGTGGCACAGTAATGGGGATATATAGGGTTTATGGTAGTGGGGGATCTACTCTAGTGGCACTGTAATGGGGATATATATGGTTTATGGTAGTGGGGGTCTAGTCTAGTGGCACAGTAATGGGGATATATATGGTTTATGGTAGTGGGGGATCTACTCTAGTGGCACAGTAATGGGGTTATATGGGGTTTATGGTAGTGGGGGTCTAGTCTAGTGGCACAGTAATGGGGATATATAGGGTTTATGGTAGTGGGGGTCTAGTCTAGTGGCACAGTAATGGGGATATATATGGTTTATGGTAGTGGGGGATCTAGTCTAGTGGCACAGTAATGGGGATATATAGGGTTTATGGTAGTGGGGGATCTACTCTAGTGGCACAGCAATGGGGATATTTAGGGTTTATGGTAGTGGGGGATCTACTCTAGTGGCACAGTAATGGGGATATATAGGGTTTATGGTAGTGGGGGATCTAGTCTAGTGGCACAGTAATGGGAATATATAGGGTTTATGGTAGTGGGGGATCTACTCTAGTGGCACAGCAATGGGGATATTTAGGGTTTATGGTAGTGGGGGATCTAGTCTAGTGGAGCAGTAATGAGGATATATGGGGTTCAAACACACATAAAGTTCAGATCTGAAGAGAAAAACATCTG
The DNA here is from genome assembly GCF_029448725.1 of Salvelinus fontinalis. NCBI lineage: Eukaryota > Metazoa > Chordata > Actinopteri > Salmoniformes > Salmonidae > Salvelinus > Salvelinus fontinalis. The sequence continues at coordinate 12,864,067 of NC_074668.1, forward strand.
TTCTAATGCCCAGGAGGTTCTACTGTCTTATTTATTTGCCAATTTCATTGAAACTTTGGTGAGAGAAAGAGAAGAGTGCCTCTCCAGTACAATAGCTATCTGTAGCCATAAATCAATAGCTCAGATAAGTCTTATGGATCAGCCTAACACAGGGATCCTACCCAGCCGTCATTACCGGAAAAAGTTTGACATTTTTATTGATAAAAATAATGGTCCGACTTGGGCTAAATCATGTTAAGTGATGTGACATTACAGTTTCAAATATCATATTTCTGTCAAGACAATGATGGTGGAAGGCATTGTCACGGCACGATATCTGACAACAGGAGACATCTGGGGGGGATGAGAAAACATTAATGGGAAGATTTTACTGGTCTGAATTAGATTTTCTTTGTACATTGTCACTTTCCAAGCAGCTGTAAATTTTATGCCAGCACTGTTGGGAATTGGAGACATTTACACGTCCTGACAAATTGCTGGCTGTAAAAGTATTTACTGGTCTCATCCTTTTTATACCCGCCCAACACATACACTCAAATATTTCCTCACTGCTAATTTTTGTGACACACACTATCATACCTGAGCCCTTACTGGACAAGCTTTAATAGGTTCATGTTGAGTTCTTTAGTGTGCTCTTAATGGTTTTGTACTGGGGGCCTTGAGTGGCTCCTGACCGTTTATATGAACCACATTGTCATCGTTTCAACGGCTGTATGCACCATTCATCCCTGGATGATGCAGCAATGAAGATATGTTCACACACACACACACACACACACACACACACACACACACACACACACACACACACACACACACACACACACACACACACACACACACACACACACACACACACACACACACACACACACACACACACACACACACACACACACACACACACACACGTACACACACACGTACACACTGATGATGGCTATCAGGAGGAGAGTGATACAAAGTTTAATTTGTAGGATTAAAAGTTTTAGAGATGGGAATGAAGATGTACTGATGATCTTCGTTGCACAGAGTGAGTGTGTATCCATCTACAATAAAATCCAGATTTGTCTATAAACAAAAACTGTTGATCAGTATGCCCACTGGGTGGCACTATTAGACTGCCCACTGGGTGGCACTGTTAAACTGCCCACTGGGTGGCACTATTAGACTGCCCACTGGGTGGCACTATTAGACTGCCCACTGGGTGGCACTGTTAAACTGCCCACTGGGTGGCACTATTAGACTGCCAATAACAACGTGTTGTAGTGGAGAGAAGAGGAGAGGGGAGGCCCACCACTCCACCAGAGCTATAATTTACTAATAGAGCGGAAAGCAGCCATTGCTGTTATCTTTTAATAGATTTGTACGATGGAAAAGCAGGTGCCTGTTGTTAATGTGTCCAATTGCCAAAGTTGCCTACGGAATTTGACGCATCCATCAATGTCGGACGCGGTGACACCCTGTCGTTCTCCTTCACGCGGAGCGCTGGCCTGACTGGGCTGTAACAGATGAGGCTTCTCTCTCCTCTAGACTCCACCACCACCACCACCACCACCACCACCACCACCACCACCACGCTTTAGAAGACACACTCACAATGATACCAACACCATATTCTTTTTACATAATGAGATCACAAACAAAAAAAACATTATTATAGTAATACTAGTGATAATGATATTAATTAGATTATCACCGTATGGTTTCAAGAAGTATGAATGGCCAAATTGATAGTCATATTTTCCAGAATGAGCCTCTCAAACTCCAGTAGTTAGACAAGGACAGGATATGAAATGACTATGAATATGTGTGTTCAACTCTGGTTTAATGATCCCTTGGTTTCCACTGACTCCATACATGATTCTATTGGATTAAAACCTCTGTTTATAGCTTCTAAAAGCCTTTACTGTAGCCCCCCCAGGGTTGAGTGTGAGAAAGAGCAGCTTTGATAAACAGTACCTCCATGTGCCCGGCTCCTTGACCACCCCACTGTCTCCTGAGCTTTACACAGGGGCACCACGTTGCCCGCAGGACGGCCCTGCTCACTGAAACACACCCGCTGCAGCTGTCGCTCTTTTCAGGGGGGCATTACTGTGCTAATATCTTGTTAGGGCAGTTTGTGTTGCTGGGTCTCCGGGAGGTCAGTGTCAGTACTGCTTTGGTTCAAGCCCCTTGATGTGTCTGCTGAAGCCCATGTGCAACCTCCACCTTCTGACACCACGGGAGGCCCCCTCTCTCTCTCGCCCCAGGCCCCCTTTCTCCCAGGATGCAACACGTCCAGCCATGGAGCCAATGCGGAGTCAGACGTTCTCGGTCACAAATGATTATGGGGATTCGGGCCTTTCTTACTGATAAGGGAACGAGACAAATAACAAGGAACATACTTCATACATTTCCTCTTGTACTCTATCATTAATTTGTTTTCTGTCATTCTCTTTGGTTCTCCCTCCTCGCCTTCTTTACCCTCCTCCTCTGAGTCTGGGATGTGAACTCTGTCAGGGCCCTGGTGTCAGGTGGACAATATCACATGAGGAGCGTGGCCCTGATTCCTAACCCTCTCTTACTCTCTGACATCTCTCCTAACATAAAATAGAGTTGATGCTCCATAGCACGCAAGTAATTGTGACCATCACGTTGCTTTTCTCTGTTTCCCATGCCGTTGGTAAGCATTGCTCGGCTGTTTTGTGAGACTCACCTCTTCGGAATCCCTCAACCATGAGTGTGGATTTTTCCCCCAAAATCCCATTATGTTTTGACTGATGGATTTAGATTGTACACCTGTTTGTAATGAAATACAGGAATGTAGTTTAGAGTACGTAGATACTGTAACAACACATGCAAGCTCTAACAGTAAATTGTTTTATTGTTTACTATGTTCTAGCATCCTTTCACAATGCTCCAAAGGAACAGAAATCAGACAAAAATATGGGCTTCCACGTACAGATGTCAAGTCACAATTGATCCCCATTAAAATTAATCGCAGGAGGCTTGGTTCAGCACCAGTCCTGAAATCCAACACCTTTCAGAAACAAATAAACCCCCCAAACATAACAGGAATGGACATTTGACCTGCTGTCTACCTGATTCTTATTGGTATTCAGAGCACACAACAACTGCCTTCTGTATCAAAGGCAGCGAGGGAGAGGGAGAGAGACATGGGAAGAGAGGTATACCTGTGAGCAAAGTCCTGAAGGGACAGATGCTCTGGCCATCTCCATGTGAATCATCAATCAGTGCATTAACAAGGGCTCTCTGGCCTGGTGCAAGTGGTCTGGAGGACCACAAGGTTGGACATTAAGAAAACATTGCCATAAGTAATCTCTCTCTCTCTCTCTCTCTCTCTCTCTCTCTCTCTCTCTCTCTCTCTCTCTCTCTCTCTCTCTCTCTCTCTCTCTCTCTCTCTCTCTCTCTCTCTCTCTCTCTCTCTCTCTCTCTCTCTCTCTCTCTCTCTCTCTCTCTCTCTCTCTCTCTCTCTCTCTCTCTCTCTCAATTGAATGTTTGTCAAAGTGTCTAATATTTAGAATCAATATTGGAAAGTACTTGCTATCCCTGTATGACAAATTCAATATGTCTAGTGCGGAGGGGAATTTAACCATGTTGATGTTTTTCTAGTATTTCCCAGTTGGGAGAAGTGAAGGAGGGGAAAAAAAGAGGGTGGAGGGAAAGAGGCCCTCTTTCCCCTTGATCACAGGGCTAATTTGGTTGAGCAGGTTGAGCGCTCAATTTGGCACTGAGTTGCTTTTTAAGGTTAATTGCAGAACAGGAGTGTTTATGTTGCCATAATATGGACTTAACTCTCCCAGTGAAGCTCAGAGCATAAAAAAAACATGTTCCTCCCCCTAGTACTCCTACTCACCCCTCTCTCTCTCTCTCTCTCTCCCCCCCTCTCTCTCTCCCTCTCTCCCTCTCTCTCTCTCCCGCCATGGAGAAAAAAAGACAAACGTAATGTTGAACAAAAGATAGAGGAAAGTCTAGCCAATTAGCTGCTAATGAGACAAGCTTGTGAGGATATCCAAATCCTCAACGTGCTAACGTTTACAACCCCCCCCCCCCCCCCCCACCGTGCCCTTGCGTATGGCCTCCTATGAGACAGTTAGGGCACCGGTGGGGCCTTCTCTGTGATTATTCACACATGGTCGTGGCCCCTGTGCTTTGAGTTGGGACCTGGGAGAAAGAGGGGGAGAGAACGCCTGACTTATGATTCATGTACACGGGACTGACATGCTGCCACAGCTCCCCTTCATTTTTCTTTTCTCCCATCAAACCACAAATAATATGCTGAGAGAGAAACTAGCCTTCCCAGTTGCCTTTACATGCTTTTATCAGGGATGCCTGTGTTAAAAGTGGAAATAAAATCTGTTTTTGTAACATGGATCTCTGGACAGCCTTGAGTATTCTGCTAGTCGATTCCAGTCTCATTTACTCCAGAGTGTGTGGGGAGGGAGGTAAGGAGTGTGTGTATTCTCAGTGGGAGAATCCAGACCATAGCTGGCCTCTTAACTTTGCCAATAAACAGAGAGATAAAGCAAACAGAGCTAGGGGATGTGATCTCATAATGTTTGGACATAAAGTAGGGAAATTGAACGGCAGAATGCCCATATCCCAAAGAGAATTCTAATTGCATGTATCATTGCTAGATCTTTCTGGACAATTCTATCTGCTTACCGGTAGGTGTTCATAGAGCTGGTCCTGAACTTGATGATGATCATAAAATGTTCAGCAAATGCAAAGGAGCAACTTAATAGAGGCCTATTTGTTATTGGGGGAAAAACTGATTGTATGAAATGGAGATAATTGAAAGGAATGGAGAGCGAGAACTATTCGACGCTATGCTGAATGTACTTTTTGTTGTGGGGCAGTGCATGTGTGCATGTTAATTAACTGCCACTGGACTTAGTCTGCTGGTAAAAGGGTTCCGGTGCAAACTTTTTTCACAGGGATTTCTATGATTAATTCTGTCCGTAAACATCCATAAATGAATAATGAAATAAATAATGAAAACGTTATTACTTTGGCAGCTGGGTCATTTCACGATTCCTGCTTCCCCTCCGCTTGTATCCGACTAATTAGCTTTCCAAGGAATTGTCCTCGTTTTCACAAAATTTATTTCATCAGAAAGGGAGGCCCTAGGAAGTGGCTGTATACATCCACAGGAAAAAAGCCAACAACAACTTGACAGACACAGCACATCTCTCACCCCTGTTCTCTCATTGGTTGCTAATCTCCAGAAGTGGTGAAATTCTAGTTCCTGTTTTCATGTCCAAGCCAAGCACATAATCTAACCTAATAGTAAGAGTTGATATTTTCTTTAGCCTAGAGGTGGAATCCAAAGTAAGGAGGTCATTTTACCATCAAGTTGTGATCCATGCCAAGTTGTGTACTCAATGTTCTATAATACTGTAAACTAGGGTTGTCACGATACCTGTATCAAAGCAAAGGAACCTAAACATGAAGCGGACGTAAATGTAAACTATAACGTGATTGACATGGGCTGGGTAGGCCTCTTGGAGGCTCTCTATTGCAAGCTAGTTCCCTTCCCCTGTCCCCCTGGCTACCCAAACTCCCTCCCTTTAGGATCCCTGGCCTATGCCCTATTCTAGGCTGTTAAAGGCTGCTGTGCTAGGACAGAGGCTTGGCGATAAGTAGCCCTCCTTTAATACAGATTTTAAAGAGGGCAGTAAACCTGAAGCCTCAGAATAGCCGCCCCCCCCCCCATCTATCTGGCATACACAGATGACCTCTCTCTTTCTCTCTCTCTCTCCCTCTCTCTCTCTTCCTCTCTCTCTCGCTCTCTCTCTCTTTCCCTCTCTCACTCTACTTTCTCTCCTGTCTCTCTCTTTCTCTCTCTCTCCCTCTCTCTCCCTCCGTCACACTCTCCTCTCTCTCTCCTCATTAGAGTCACTGAAAACTCTTTCAAACGGCTCCTTCCTTCACTCTGCGTTTTACTGTTAATTCGTTTGCTTTGTAAGGTTAGACGTGCGGACGGAGCAACTTTGGGAGTGTTTGGCTGCCATCTGTGTGCATACGGCTCTAACTATGTACAGATGGCCTATGCTCAGAGACAGGTTGCTTCTTGGAGAAAAAAACCACCAGAGACGGTTTTGGTTATTTTAACAAGATTCATGGCTGACCTCACAGGTAACTATTTGAGCCGTAATGATGTTTGTTAGTCAGCCGTCACAAACGGAGGATTGAGAGCAAAATTAAATAAAGCACGCATTTCCCTTTTTACATATTCAATAACAAATCCATGTTTTTCACAAATTTAATTTAATTGTAGAATTTTAAACAGTGGCACATACTGAACCAATTGCAGCTCCTTGAGAAAACCTCTCTTCATTTGGCCAGGTTAAAATGCCATGAGCCACTCAGTGAACCAGGTAACTGAAGAAAAAAGGTCAAGATTGGCAAATAATAATCAAAGACTCAGTTATTACTGACAAGGTAATGTTTGTTTTGTCCCACTGCACAAAAAGTGTAGTTTTTGAAGCTGCAAATAAAACACCAGATTGTAAAACTAGGAAATAGTTAACAGATTTACAGTAGTCTACAGAATGCTATAAAAGAAGATAGTTTTTTTACTTTATTTTTTTCTCTCATTGTCAAGCACAACCAGATAACACAGTGATCTTTTATAATTTCTCTTTTTAAATATGTATTTACAACCAGTACCTGGGTCACATGGGGATTGCCTGCCATGTGACATACTCCTTCCTCTATAGTTCTTTCTCAGCCTCCCTGCAAGGTGCCTCTTGCTGGTGGGAAACCTGCCCCTGTCAGTTGCATGTTCAGTGGCTAATGCTTTCTGCTGGGCATTGTGATTGACCCTCTGACAATTAAAAAAGGGTTAGCTCAATTATTGTTGGTCTCCTGCCACATACCTTCTGTGGTTACGAGCTCAGTCTCTGAAACTCCACCTATGGTAAACCTGCTCTCTGAACTAGCCAAAATAATTAGCACGCCCCCCCCTTCAAACTGTTTGACGTATAGCCTACATTAGACAATTTCACCAGTTTTGACCTATCCATTGAAGTTTACAGTAGCTTACTGAACTGATTACCTACAATATAAGTTGGTGATTTTTATTTTGGTCATTTTTTTCCTCTGAACAGATGAGGCCCAATCATGACAAGATGCTTCAGGTGTCGGCAGGCTGAAACACACAAGGCTTTTGTCCACCATCCCATAGGTTGACTGGGCTTATAATTGCTTTAACATGTCAGTCCATTGTCATGGTCAGATTTTCCTAATTGAACCAGTTAAAGCTAGACTTTGAAACTTTTTGGTTAAGTGTTAAGTGTGTTTTCACTATTTTGTGGTGAGATAAAAAGGCAGAATATTTACCTCTGCTCAATTAGAGGCGCTCTAACACAACTCAGAAGTAGCTCTAATGGAAGAGAGAACAACAGTTGCTCTCCTCAATCTCCTCCGAGTGTGCATGAAAGAGTGAGAGCAGTGTGCAGAAAGGGTGAGAGAGAGAGGGAGATAGAGAGAGAGTGATAAGGAGAGAGAAAGAGGTATAATTAGTAGCATCATATTATGTCAAACTTTATTAACAAGGTGTATTAACAATTATAATTTGCTGTTCCAACACCTTTTTCATGATGAAATGTAAGTGTGTATGTGTGTGTGTGTGTGTGTGTGTGTGTGTGTGTGGGGGGGGGGGGGGGGGGTGGCTGGTGGCTGGGTTGAAAGTGGTGCTGAGGCTCGCAGTGTCAGCGGTTATGGAGTCAGTTGAGAGAATGTGTCATTTCATTCGATTTTTAACAGCATTATTCATTATCATATATTGATGTAGGTAGCATGGCTGGTGCTCTGGATGGTAGCAACCAGGGATTTTCCTTTTACCCACTGCTTTAGATTCAAGGACAGCATGATCATCATCAAAATACAGTAAGCTACAATGAACAGTCATTTAGTATTCTTTTAAGCTAATGTGATTTAGCGTTGAAGATCAACTTTAATTGGGACATGATAATGCTTATCTAAACATGTCTTTTTAAAACGATGTTTCTTACAGTAGTGTAAATAGTGTGACTGTTTTCAACCACTAATTCAAAGTGTAAAACTTTATACAGAACAGACAGCTTAATACAGTAATTAAGACAAAGTAAGTGCTCAATGTTACAGTCATGCTTGTTGTCCCCAGCAACCCATTATCTCTTTAGTCATTTTCTTTTCAACCAAAATCTCTTCATCAGTGAAGTGGCTCCTCTAAAACCCAAGAATGAAGCCAAAACACTGGAAGAAAAAGATAGCTTTTGTGGTTCTAATAGGAAATGGATCCCAGGTGTTCGATAAGGCTATAGTGGACATGACAGCAGTGCAATCAAGTGTACACATTTAATTGCAGGTTCATTTTGTGCTGTTTATTAGCCGTTTAGGGGTACATCGCTCTACTTGAACCCTGTTATTGCCAGGGAGAAAAGTTGTTTGTCTTTTAACTGTTTGTTTCATTGCATAGATTTACAAAAGTACATTTTAATGGCTGTAGTTCATACATTCCTCTTGCAGGTAACTTCTCTCATGGCAAATTGCCTCTGAGCATGTAGTATGATACAGTCCAAACCTACAGTATACTCACAGGATTACAGTAATATATTATACACATGTTACAGTATTATATTAGGTGTGTAGTGCACAGCCAGGACCAATACGTTACTACAAACACACAGTCCCATAAAATATGCCCAACACTATCTGTCAAATACAGATGTCAAAAAACATGCCCAGAAGCTATTTGTCACTAGAGGTGGTGTGATCTTGCTTTGTCCTTTGGCACTGAATACTAACAGCCAGGGATGGACATTTTTCATGACATTAAGTAAAATCATGTTTGCACGAAAGATAGTATGTCCTTTAATGCTAATTATCTCTATATTTCTTTAAAGCTTATGTATTTGGATCACCACAAATTACATATATAATAATAATAACAATACATTGGTATTTCCTTATCTAGATGCAACACAAAATATGTCCACAGATTGATTTCCACGCCACATTTCATACTTAAACATTAAAAAGCCGTGCCATGTTAGTGGTGACAGAGCTAAGAGCTGCCGTCCGTCTTGGTCCCTGCCAATAACTGTACCAGGCCCTGTGGACAGACTGGCCCTTTTGTTGAAGACTCCCTCTCGCGGCACCCCATTAATAAACACCCAGAGAAGGTAGTGTTAATTGTTATCATGCACATGGGCTCTGGCAATCCTATAAATCAACTAGCTAATTGCAACAAATTGCAGTCTAACATTAAGCTATGATTCCGAACAGGCAAATATTCATCAATATCGCAAGTAGCCCATAAAAGACTGAGCTGGCAAATTCAGAGGATCATATATATCTCCCGTCTTACGCCCCATTATTTATGGATCTTGCTTGTCCTCAGCATTATAAGTGCTCAAAGTGAGTGTATGAGATGCCAAGGTGTTGCATTATTTTCTTGACTTTAGCCCTGGCGGTGGCAATGTTACCAGTCACAAGTCTTGTCATCCTTGTTACCCTGCGAGGGCAGTGTGCTGCAGTCATTGGACATATCGATTTGCCTGTTCGCTGTCATAACTGACTTACCCTCAGGCATTGTTGCTATGCAAGCACACAGGAAACACTAGCTCCACCACGTACACTTCTACTCTGTCACTTCTACAATGACAGGTTGAACATTGCTTTACATCACTACTGCTGGCAAAGGATTCAATGGAATTTAATATGGAATTTATAAATAAATTATTCAAGTTGGGATTTAGTTTCGAATGCCCGTTAACCTACAGGCAGTACAGTTACTGCAGCTGAATTGTCAAACAGTTACATTTTTTATCACTTAATCTTTGGTCAAAATGTTTATTTCATATAGACCAGCAACTACTAATTAGACCTCCATAACTGTCAATCAGTGCAGATGATCAATTCAGGCCAATGCATTACGAGCTGCTAATGTTTTCATTGTCCCGCCCATTCAGCTTGAACAACACCTACAACACATACAAACAAAAGTTTGGACACACCTACTCATTCAAGGGTTTTTCTTTCTTTTTGACTATTTTCTACATTGTAGAATGATGACAGCTTTGCACACTGTTGGCATTCTCTCAACCAGCTTCATGAGGTAGTCACCGGAAATGCATTTTAATTAACAGGTGTGTCTTGTTAAAAGTTAATTTGTGGAATTTCTTTCCTTCTTAATGAATTTGAGCCAAGCAGTTGTGCTGTGACAAGGTAGGAGTGGTATACAGAAGATAGCCATATTTGGTAAAAGACCAAGTCCATATTATGGCAAGAACAGCTCAAATAAGCAAAAATAAATGACAGTCCATCATTACTTTAAGACATGAAGGTCAGTCAATCCGGAGAACTTCAAGAACTTTGAAAGTTTCTTCAAGTGCAGTCTCAAAAACCAACAAGCTCTATGATGAAACTGGCTCTCATGAGGACCGCCAAAGGAAAGGAAGACCCAGAGTTATCTCTGCTGCAGAGGATAAGTTCACTAGAGTTAACTGCACCTCAGAAATTACAGCCCAAATAAATGCTTCACAGAGTTCAAGTAACAGACACATCTCAACATCAACTGTTCAGAGTAGACTGTGTGAATCAGGCCTTCATGGTTGAACCACTACTAAAGGACACCAATAAGAAGAAGAGACTTGATGGGCCAAGAAACACCATGTCTTTATGAGACGCAGACTAGGCGAACGGATGATCTCCGCATGTGTGGTTCCCACCGTGAAGCATGGAGGAGGAGGTGTGATGTATGGGGGGTGCTTTGCTGGTGACACTGTGTGATTTATTTAGAATTCAAGGCACATTTAACCAGCATGGCTACCACTGCACTCTGCAGCGATACGCCATCCCATCTTAGTGGGACTATCATTTGTTTTTCAACAGAACAATGACCCAACACACCTCCAGGTTGTGTAAGGGCAATTTGACCAAGAAGGAGACTGATGGTGTGCTGTATCAGATGACCTGGCCTCCACAATCACCCGACCTCAACCTAATTGAGATGGTTTGGGATGAATTGGACCACAGAGTTAAGGAAAAGCACTCAACAAGTGCTCAGCATATGTGGGAACTCCTTCAAGACTGTTGGAAAAGCATTCCAGGTGAAGTTGGTTGAGAGAATGCTAAGCGTGTGCAAAGCTCTCATTAAGGCAGAGGGTGGCTACTTGAAATAATATTTTGATTTGTTTAACACTTTTTTGGGTTACTACATTATTCCATATGTGTTATTTTATATTTGTGATGTCTTCACTATTATTCTACAATGTAGAAATTAGTAAAAATACGGAAAAGCCCTTGAATGAGTCGGTGTGTCCAAACTTTTGACTGGTACTGTTATGCTGATGAAGGAGGACCCAAAAGCGACGTAATAGAAACAGAGTCTTTATTCCAGTCTTAGACAAAAACGATACTCCTGATATATCTAAGGTAAAAACAAAACAGGAAAACTGAAATCCTCTCGTCAGTAGAGATGAACGACTGGAGACGCGACCACTAGACACCTGCTCACATGCAGCATCTGATGAAGGCAAAAACACGACAGGGCGGAACAAGGACACTGAACAGCAAACATCAAACAAGAATCCGACAAGGACTGAAGCGGAAAACAGAGGAAGAAATAGGAACTCTAATGAGGGCAAAAATAGGGGACAGGTGTGAAAGAGTAAATGAGGTCGTTAGGAGAATGAGAAACAGCTGGGAGCAGGAACGGAACGATAGAGAGAGAGCGGGAGAGGGAGAAAGGGAGGAGGAGAGAGAAGGATAGAAAGAGGGAAAGAACCTAATAAGACCAGCAGAGGGAAGCACAGGGACAAGACATGATGATCAAAAACATGACAGGTACTGTATGTGTTGGAACAGAGGTTAGTAGAGTTTCCCTCAGGTGTGCACCGGGAGTGCAAGATGTCTCAGCGAACGTCAGCTACTGATTTCTCATGTTAGCGTTCACAGGGAATTTTGATGTGCATTGTTCAATCCGGCTCCCCAACAAGCACACAAATCAATGGTGTGTATTAGGAGAGTCTCCTCCTACTGTTTACCACATAATAAATGCCCCTTCCTCCAACACATCACTTTGTCTCTACTCTATTTTTACCCCCTCTTCCACCCCTCCTCTTCCTCAACTGTTGAGATTCTAGCCAGCTGATGGATCACAATGGCTGGCAAAGCTGTTTGGGGTTGAAAAAGGAAAGGGGAGGTCCCATTTGACACTCTTTAACGTTGATGGCTTATTGCCATTCTCTCTGATTCAGCTGGATGTGTTAGAGGATCTTCTGGGTGGTGGAAAAGGTCATTTGCTTTTAGTTGTGCTCTGCTAGAATACTAATACTGTCCTTATTCAAATGATCTGCTCCAGCACTTATTAAATTGATGGCCCGGCGCTCTAATTTAATAGTGTTGCAGCCCAGGCGAGGGCCACAGCTGCAGTCAGCAGGGAATTAGATGCTTCTGAGGCAAAGTTCAAGCAGGAGCCCCTGCATTTGGGGATGCATTTTTCCCACCAAATTAGCAGTCAGTGGCAGTGCACAATTAATTGCCGCAAACCAGGAAAATCTTGTCATTTAATAAGGCGCTTAGCCCCCACCCATACCCCCTGTCTCTCTCTATCGCCCTCTCTCACCCTCTCTCTCTCGCTCTCCCTCTCTCTCTCCTTGCCTCCCTTATTCCCTCCCTCCTTTACTTTCCTATTCCCTCTCTTCCTGCCTGTCTCTTTTTTTCCCGTTTCTTCCACTCCACTTTACACAAACATGGGGAACTGATCCATTTAGTGCAGGGCTATAACGTTGTTTAATGTACTGCTGGTTTAATGGAGGCTCTGCTGGGCTGTGTGTCTTTCGAGCTCCTGTGATTCTGAGCCTGCTGTGGGTTGGCCAGCGTGAGTAGAGATGGGGCCCAGTCCTATGATTTCACCCAATCAATACACACAGCTCTATTACATAACTGATTTAAGAGGTAGACGTTGGGCAGTGTTTGTGTGTGTGTGTGCGTTAAATGTTAAAAGTTAACTGGTAAATGAGGGATTGTGGAAATACATTGTGTACAATGGTTCCTCAATTAAACGTTTTGAGATTATGCTGTGGAACAGAGGTACTTTTTATGGTTTAGTACGTTACCCTGCGTCACCGCTTCAGTGCTCCAGACCACCACAAGGCGGAGCTAGAGTGCTGATTATGCTTTTGTGTCCCAAGGCGCTACTGCGTCTTTACCTGAATAAATGCTGTCAATGAATGGGCAATATAAACCAAATAGATACTGTTAATTGTGTACAACTTCAAAATTGAATTTGAATTAACTGAATGATAAGGATGAAGAAGAAGAGGGTGATTGAATTTAGAACCATAGTGTAAGAATTGCTATTCTTCTGTCCCGCATGCACACCTGAAGGTCACTACGTTACCACTGCGTTACACTATAGGTCTCTGAGAAAACATATAGCCTAGCATAAACTGTGTTATAGTGCTAGGAATTACCAGGGACCTCATGATACAATATTATCACTATACTTAGGTGCCGATACGATATGAATTTCAATTCCTGTGTGGCTCAGTTGGTAGAGCATGGCACTTGCAACACCAGGGTTGTGGGTACAATTCCCACGGGGGGACCAGGGTTCAATTCCCACGGGGGGACCAGGATGAATATGTATGAACTTTCCAATTTGTAAGTCGCTCTGAATAAGAGCGTCTGTTAAATGTAAATACAATTCTATATGTATTGCGTTCTTAACATATTGCTCACTGTACTGTGCCTTCGGAAGGTATTTAGATCCATTGACTTTTTCCACATTTTGTTACGTTACAGCCTTATTCTAAAATTATTTTATTCCCTCATCAATCAACACACAATACCCCGTAATGACAAAGCAAAAACCTTTTTTTAGAAATTTGTGCTAATTTATTTAAAATAAAAAACTGAAATATCACATTCACTGGACATAAGTATTTGGACCCATTACTCAGTACTTTGTTAAAGCACCTTTTGGCAGTGATTACAGCATCGAGTCTTCTTGGGTATGACGCTACAAGCTTTGCACACCTGTATTTGGGGAGTTTCTCCCATTCTTCTCTGTAGATGCTCTCAAGCTCTATCAGGTTGGATGGGGAGCGTTGCTGCACATCTGTCTGGAGCAGGTTTTCATCAAGAATCTCTTTGTATTTTGCTCCGTTCATCTTTGCCTCTATCCTGACTACTCCCCCAATCCCTGCCGCTGAAAATCATCCCCACTGCATGATTCTGCCATCACCAATCTTCACTGTAGGGATGGTGCCAGGTTTCCTCCAGACGTGACACACATTTCAATCTTTGTTTCACCAGACCAGAGAATCTTGTTTCTCATGGTATGAGAGTCTTTAAGTGCCTTTTGGTAAACCCCAAGCGGGCTGTCTTGTGCCTTTTACTGAAGAGTGGCTTCCGTCTGGCCACTCTACCATAAAGTCCTGATTGGTAGAGTGCTGCAGAGATGGTTGTCCTTCTGGAAGGTTCTCTCATCTCCAAAGAGGAACTCTAGAGCTCTGTCAAAGTGACCATCAGGTTCTTGGTCACCTCCCTGACCAAGGCCCTTCTCCCCAGATTGCTCAGTTTCGCCGGGCGGCCAGCTCTAGGAAGAGTCTTGGTGGTTCCAAACTTCTTCCATTTAAGAATGATGGAGGCCACTGTGTTCTTAGGGACCTTCAATGCTGCAGAAATGTTTTGGTATCCTTCCCCAGATCTGTTTCTCGACACAATCCTGTCTCGGAGCTCTACGGACTATTCCTTCGACCTCATGGCTTGGGTTTTGCTCTGACATACACTGTCAACAGTGAGACCTTATACAGACAGTTGTGTGCCTTTCCAAATCATGTCCAATCAATTGAATTTACCAATCAAGTTGTAGAAACATCTCAAGGATGATCAATGGAAACAGGACGCACTGAAGCTCAATATCAAGTCTCATAGCAAAGGGTCTGAATAGTTATGTAAATGAGGCATTTCTGTTTTTTATTTTTGTATACATTTCAAAAAAACCTGTTTTCACTTCTTCATTATGGGGTTTTGTGTGTAGATTGCTGAGGATTTTTTTTATTCAATCAATTTTAGAATAAGTCTGTAACTTAACAAAATGTGTAAAAAGTTAAGGGGTCTGAATACTTTCTGAAGGCACTGTATGTCTGCTGCAGAGAGACACGAAAGAGTATGAGAAAATTGGTTTGATCGGTCATGGAAATAAACATACTGAAAACATTTTGGCTCACTATTTAAAAAGAAGATGTAGAACAAGCTATAGGATGAAAAAAACGATGTTTTGTCGTAGGTACAGCTGACTAGTGCTAGCTAATGTTACAAAGAATTTTATATATATCTTTTTTTACAAATCGATAGTTGGAGTCAGTATCGATTTAATATAAATAATATTTTATTATATAACTATCGATTTTTTTCTGCCATCACTTGTAGTGTTTGATGTGCAACGACAAGTGTTGAGAACAGTGATCAGCAATAGCCAATGAGAGCTCGCCAGAGAACAAGCCAGTGAGATGATGATGTTGTTTCGCATCACCCAGAATGTGTAGACTCTCTGTCACGCCTTCTCCCGCTCCCCATCTCTGGTGCTCGAGGGCGCCAGGTGGCCCATCATTACGCACACCTGTCACCATCGTTACGTGCATCAGTGCTTCACCTGGACTCTATTACCTTATTGATTGCCTCCCCTATCTCTTACTTCCTCAGTTTCTTCCACGTGTCAGCATTAATGTTGTTTTGTTTCCCCTGTCGAGACTCTGTTCGTGTTCTGTTTCATGTCCGTTGTTTATTAAATGTTCACTCCCTGTACTTGCTTCTCGTCTCCCAGCGTCTGTCCTTACAGAATGTTGACACCCCAATTTGAAGGGAGTTTTTGTTTTTTATTTTTGTTGGTGACGTCTGGTCTGGGTGCTGCTGCCAATGGAACCGGGGGTGCCTCAGCTGGCTCGTCGGGCTTCCACCCCGTAGCTGGCTCGAGAGGTTTCCTTGCCTCAATCGGCTCGTCAGGCTCCCACGCGTCAGCCGGCTCGTTGGGCTCTCACGCCTCAGCTGGCTCGTCAGGCTCCCACGCCTTAGCTGGCTCAGCAGGCTCCCAGCTCTGAAGTTCACAAGCAATGTTTTTCAATTCAAAATGTTGGCTGGATAGTTCAACTCTGTATGGCAAGCCTGAATGTCTGACTGAAAACGTTTATGAAGCTGCTTTGAGCCCCAGCTCGTTGTAATCACAACATCTCCTTGTTTTAGCGAGACAGCATGGTATCGACAATCGTCACGACCAGCTGATGAGTCTTGTAGTATGTGACCCCCGTCTGTGCCACATCGTTTAGTGTGGCACCACTACGTTGGCAAAACAAAAAACTACAGGAAAGAAGATCATTTAAGGTGAGAGGCTCAGTGATGTTACGATTTTGAACCTTGTGTAGTGTACGTCCGGTTTTAATACTGTAGTCAGGGGTTCTTAAACCTTTTCAGCCTGGGACCCAACTCAGAAATGTCTGTTTTCCTGGGACCCAAGCTTAGGAAAATATGCAACTATACGTAAATATCGGTACATTTCATTGCCCTTATGCCTACACAAATTGCAATATAGACAAAAACAAATAACAATGAAATACTCATAAATATATTTTCATGTTTATTTTCCCCCATTAAAAACGCTGTTACATATCTGTCTAGGTTGGAACTGTTGCTGTTAAAATACAATAAATCATGTCATTCTGAACTGGAATAAACGAACTGATCACATCACACAAATGAATAACAGAACACACACACACACAAACACATACACAGGCTTTTTGATCGTGCAACCATAAGTAAGAGTACAGATAAAAAATTATCTGGCCTGCTGTACATCTTAGTGTATACATTATTGTTGATAGAAAGTCTAGGTTAGAACTGCTGCTCTTAAAATACATATTTTTTATTCTGAACTGGAATAAACTGATTGATCACATCACACAGATGTAGACCAGAACACACACACAGTCCTAATGAGGTGTGTGGCTGGTTGAAGTTTTCAAAAAGCATGTCTATTCTGGGCTCAGTTTTTGACAGTCCAACACTGAGGTCATGCTCAGCATTGACACTGTTTCTGTACTTGAGAACCCTGACTTGCATAGGTATGTGGTGCCAAACTGGATCAGAACATCTACAGATTTCTCAGTCAGAGAGGAAACCACTTCCTGCTGCAGATGAGCAACCCAGAACTGTGTGAGTGTTTGTCTCAAAAAGCATCTGGCTTCAATCAGTTTATTCCAGTTCAGAATAAATAATATTACTTCTAACTGCAGCAGTTCCAACCTAGACTTGTTTTCAACAATAATTTCTACAGTAAAATGTACAGTAGGTCTGCTAATTTTTAATCTTCATCTGTAGTGTTTTTTAGGGTTGCACTATCAGTAGCTAGTTAGCTTGCTTTGGCTAAAGATAGCTATTAGCTGTGTAACGTTACAAGGCCAGGGGATTGTTTGAATGAGAAACTCATATCTACTACTGTTTTAGTTAGTACTCCCTTATCAATTCCAGTAATCAATTCCAGTAATTAATTAAATAAGTATACATTTACATCACGACCCACCATTAACAGGTCCACGACCCCATACTTTAAGAAACGCTGCTGTTGGTGGTTTGAAAACCTTTGAAAATAAAAGGAGAGGGTTCTGATTGGCTGCTCTCTGCTCACCTGCACATAACCTCTCCCCCACCTCTCTCTGCTGTAATATAAATCCCTACCATTGATCTAAGGTCAGGTTCACCCACCCTCCCAATGGTGACAGGTAGGTATTGGGCAGGGTAAGCTGATCTCAGATCAGTACTGGAGCCCCATCTAGTCTTGTCTAGTCACCTTCCTCTTCCCTCCCTGTTCTCAGAGGCTATTGACAGGTAATGGTGCCTGGTCATGTGGTCCAATGGGCCATAAATAAGAGCGGGGGCTCTCTATCAGTGCTGACAGAGCACAGCGGCCCTTATGCCTGGCACTCTGCCCGCTAAACCCCTCTCCCCATCATAATAGACTGCACTGACACCAGTCAGCATTGTTGATATCAGATTTATGTGACCTTGATTCAGTTTAGCGCTGTGATTTGTTTACTGGCACTTATTTTGATGCATGTGGAAGTGAGTGTTAACCATGCAACAGACAGACAGGGAGGGAGAGAGACAGACAGACTAACAGACAGACAGGGAGAGAGGGAGGAGGGGAGAGATCCCTCCCTCTGGGGACAGATGACATACTACATCATTCACAAAGCTGATGTCTTTTTCTGCTTTAAATTGGCTTGCCTCGACAAACGCATCGCAAGTACACATAAACAATATATTGTATTGTGTATAGGGATGGCCATTCGACATTTTCTGACCGAGTACCCGCACAATATTTTTCGAGTTCTCAAGTACTCAAATGGAAATGATATTATCTATTTTTAGAACACAAGGCCCACACTGAAAAAATATGCGCAAATTTAACTATATGCCAACAGATTGCAACAATAATTTATCATAACCATTACAAATAACACATCCTAATTGCTAAATTGCCCCATATATATTCAGTCATTAAAAAAGCAACTGCCAATTACGATACATTTATTGAAACCGTAATATCAACTGGTTATTATATTGTATTGTGAAACACAATCTTCAAACAGGCAGTAACCTCAGCAGTGGCGCTTGCTTGTAGAAGCCTATGGCCGCGCAATGGCATAGCCTTGTTTTGTTCATTTAGCAGACAAGATGCTTATTTTCCGAGCCCTTATCACAGTCAAAACACACCTATTTTTATAGTAAAAAATACATTATGTAATATAACAGAATAAAATAGAACAGAATCTTTTTCCAAATTAAAAGACTTGCCTGTGTGAAGTGATGCAAATATCCTGTCTGGTACAGCTATTCTCAAAGACTAATCATTTGAAACGGGGTGCAATTTGGTGAGTTGAACGCCAATTATTTCATGGTTACAAACCAAAATCGGTCATCTTTTTGATATACAGACTTTCTATTTAGTATATTCTTCCTGTTCTTTGTAATTTTGTAAATGGATGAACAATTCCACATTGAACACTGCATAGTGATGAATTACGGCCACAACATCTGTTTGGTGAGTAGGCATATGCTCAATGATTCTGATGAAATTACGCTCTTTGTCTTTATCAAACTAATGTTTTTGCATATTTTCAGTGTGGAACCTGTCAATGTTTATGTGGTTATAGCCAATGATGTGTATAAACCCTGAGTGACTGACAGGGGGCACTGTGTGTCTGTTAGGCTATATAAGGATAGCAGTTGTGGTGAAGTGGTGTATCAAATCAAATCAAATCAACATGTATTGCTCACATACACATGGTTAGCAGATGTTATGTGTAGTGAAATGCTTACGCTTCTAGATCCGACAGTGCAGCAGTATCTCACAGGTAATATCTAACAATTCCACAACAAAACCTAATACACACAATCTAGTAAAGGAATGGGGTAATAATATATAAGAATAAAATATATGGATGAGCAGCGACAGAGCGGCTAAGATAGATAGATAGTATAGAATAGATACTGTAGTATACAGTATACAGTATATACATATGAGATAAGTAATGCGAGATAATGAAACATTCTTAAAGTGGCATTATTATAGTGACTAGTGTTCCATTTATTAAAGTGGCCAATAATATTGAGTCTGTAGGTAGGCAGCCGCCTCTCTGTGCTAGTGATGGCTGTTTAGCAATCTGACGTCCTCGAGATAGAAGATGTTTTTCAATCTCTCTGTCCCAGTTTTGATGCACCTTTACTGACCTCACCTTCTGGATGGAAGTGGGGTGAAGAGGCAGTGGCTTGGATGGTTATTGTTCTTGATTATGTTTTTGCCTTCCTGTGACATCGGGTGTTGTAGGTGTCCTGGAGGGCAGGTAGTTTCCCCCTGTGATGCGCTGTGCAGACCGCACCACCCCTTGAGAGCCCTTCGGTTGTGGGCGGTGCATTTGCCGTACCAGGCGGTGATACAGCCCGACAGGATGCTCTCGATTGTGCACCTGTAAAAGTTATTGAGGGCAAGCTACATTTTTTTCAGTCTCCTGAGGTTGAAGAGGCGTTGTTGTGCCTTCTTCACCACACTGTCTGTGTGCGTGGACCATTTCAGTTTGTCAGTGATATGTACACTGAGGAACTTAAAACTTTTTTACTCACATCGGCCTCAGAGAAGGAGAGCCCACAGTCTTTGGTAACGGTTTGCGTCGGTAGCACTGTATTGTCCTCGAAGCGCGCAAAGTTGTTGTTTAATTTGTCTGGAAGCAAGATGTCTATGTCCGCGACGGGGCTGGTTTTCTTTTTGTAATCAATGATTGTCTGTAGATTTGTGGCCTGCTGGAGGTCATTTTGCAGGGCTCTGGCAGTGCACCTCCTTGCACAAAGGCGGAGGTAGCGGTCCTGCTGCTGGGTTGTTGCCCTCCTACGGCCTCCTCCACGTCTCCTGATGTACTGGCCTGTCTCCTGGTATCGCCTCCATGCTCTGGACACTACGCTGACAGACACAGCAAACCTTTTTGCCACAGCTCGCATTGATGTGCCATCCTGGATGAACTGCACTACCTGAGCCACTTGTGTGGGTTGTAGACTCCGTCTCATGCTACCACTAGAGTGAGAGCACTGCCAGCATTCAAAAGTGACCAAAACATCATCCAGGAAGCATAGGAACTGAGAAGTGGTCTGTGGTCACCACCTGCAGAATCACTCCTTTTTTGGGGGTGTCTTGCTAATTGCCTATAATTTCCACATTTTGTCTATTCCATTTGCACAACAGCATGTGAAATTTATTGTCAATCAGTGTTGCTTCCTAAGTGGACAGTTTGATTTCACAGAAGTGTGATTGACTTGGAGTTACATTGTGTTGTTTAAGTGTTCCCTTTATTTTTTTGAGCAGTGTATTTTCTGCCTATAAGAGGGGAGCAACAAGATGGAGTCATGGTCAGATTTGCCAAAAGGAGGGCGGGGGAGGGCCTTATATGCGTCGCGGAAGAGTAGCAGTGGTCGAGCATGTTACTCACTCATGCTTATAGAATTTAGGTGGCATTGTTCTCAAATTAGCTTTGGAAAATCCCCAGCTACAATAAATGCAGCCTCAGAATATATGGTTTCCAGTTTGCATCAAGTCCAGTGAAGTTCCTAAATGACCATCTTGGTATCCGCTTGCGGGGTGATATACATGGCTGTGACAATAACGGAGGAGAGTTCTCTTGGGAGATAATATGGTCTGCATTTGATTGTGAGGATTGTTGTCAGGTGTCAGGTGAATAAAAGGACTTAAGTTCCTGTATGTTGTTACAATTACACCATGAGTCATTAATCATGAAATATACACCTACACCCTTCTTCTTACCGGAGAGATGTTAATTCCTGTCACTGCGATGCACTGAAAATCCCGTTGGCTGTACTGACTCCGACAGCATGTCCCAAGCTAGCCATGTTTCCGTGAAAGAGAGTATGTTACAATCCCGGGTATCTCTTTGGAAAGCAACTCTTGCCCTATTTTTGTCGACTTTGTTAACTTGGGACATGAGTGAGTAATATACTCGGAAGTGGTGGGTAGTGTGCGCCCATCTGAAGCCTCACTAGAAGACCGCTCCGGCACCCTCTCCTCCAGCGGCGTTGTTTTGGGTCGGCCTCTGGAATCAGTTCAAATGCCCTGGGAGGTGCAGACAAAGGTTCCGCTTTGGGAAAGTTGTATTCCTGGTTGTAGTGCTGGTTGTGCTGGTAAGTTGATGTCTCTCTGATATCCAATAGTTATTTCCGGCTGTATGTAATAACACTTAAGGTTTTCTGGGCTAACAATGTAAGAAATAATACATAAAAAAACGAAATACTGCATGGTTTCCTTAGGACTAGAAGCGAAGCTGCCATCTCTATCGGCGACACCATGGTTGAGCTGTGTGTCTGTTACGCTGTGTAAGGATAGTAGTGGTGGTGAGGTGATGTATTGGTGGAGCTGTGTGTTTGTTAGGCTGTATAAGGATAGTAGTGGTGGTGAGGTGGTGTATTGGTGGAGCTGTGTGTCTTTTAGGCTGGGAAAACAGAGTCTCCCTGATGTACAGTGTGGGGATCAATTAGGAGAGCGGCTCTTTCCTTTTGGCTGTTGGAGAACCAGTGTCATTGAAGAATGCCTTATAGACTCATAGAGACATGAGAAACTCCACAAGAGGTAATACTATGCGTAACATGTAAACCTGTGATATTACGTGTAATGTGTGAAGACTGAAGGGGGAAGAGTTTGGCTGAAACACCGGTTATAATAAGGCATGAGTTTGAGCATTGATGGGGAAGGGTTTGGCTGCGGCGCAGGCAGGCAGGATGACACGGGTCCAGAGCCTGAGGCGGCCAGAGAGACTGGAGAGCCCAGCTGTCACCTCACTCGTTCCCCTTCTCTGGGGGCAACTGTCAATCATAAGCTCCTTATATTGCTCACTCGTTGATGCTAATTACTATTGTCAACCACAGAGACCCAGAGGATGCTAACGCTAGCTCCAGTGCCCTTTTTGTAGGGAAATTTTTTGGCCTCCAAACATAAGATGAAAATCTGAAATCCCGAGGATGGAATCAAAGGTTATTATGGTAGTGCATTAATGAGGAATTACTGATATGAAAGGCATGATCACAAAAGTACCCAAATGGCCATGTTCATGCCCTCCGAGCAAAGTCACCAAGAAGAAGGGAGCTCATATGTATAGAGGAGAAGAGTGGAATTACATGCAGAGCAATAGACCTAATGAAAAACAAGATGGATGCCCTCCATAAGACGGATGGCTGGATTATTAATTGCCAGCCATCCACTCCCACAGATAACGATGAGATGTATTCCAGTGAATTTGTGCAGAATATATTTAGTTTGAATGGATAATTTATTGTGCTTCCATCAGTGAGGTGGTGTGTTTGGAATAGTGAGGCTTTAAGTAATGGCCTTGCCAGCTAAGTCCCTCTCTGAGACCTTCCCTCTCAACCCACTGTCCCGCTCCATTACCACAGAGAGAGGGGAGGGGATGTATGTTTGGGGCAGTGTTGGGGAGTAGTGAACTCAAAATCAAATTGTATTGGTTGCATACACAGTTTAGCAAGTGTTATGGAAGGTGCAGCGAAATGCTTATGTAACTACTTCCTATCAATCAATGCAGAAAATGTCAACAAGCACACAATAATCCAAATGAAAACAGTTATTAAAAACATTGTACAGCAGTAGATATATAAATAGTATGTAAACATTATTAAAGTGACCAGTATTGAATGACTGTGTACATAGGGCAGCAATCCCTACGGTGCAGGGTAGAGTATCTGGTGGTAGCCGGCTTGTGACTAAGGGGCAGAGTAGGGTACTGGGCAGAGGGCAGGATACTGGAGTTCAGTACATGTTGTTCAACTAGTCATTTAACTCCATTTTGCAGTAGCTTGGTGGAAGTTGAACTAAATTAAAATCTTGTTAGAGTTTTCAGTAGTTAATTACTTGTTTTGCATTGTAGTGTTGTAGCTAACTACTGGAACTACACATTACTTATTTTTGCTCAAATGTGGTTGAAGTAGGCAAGAATTTCCTTTCTGTTTTGGCATCAGACCGGTCTAATTCTCACATGAAACATAGTTTTTGTGTTTAATAGGCATAATTACACATTCTGTTAACATATGACTCAAGAACAATATGTTCTTGCAATTGTAATCTATGACATTTCAACACTGGTTGGGGGGAGGGGGGTGGTGGTAAATAGCTCTCAAGTGGGACATTGTAAGCTCTTATCTTCAGTTTATCAATTACCAAATGCAAGTAACAGTGAGGATACAAACAACATAGAAACATGGATATCTTTTTAAACTTTAGTTGTAGTCTATACTTTTCTGACCGCAGCTACATATGGTGTATGACAAACAATGCCCATGGATCCGTAGTTGAGTGTTCCACGAGGAAGCCGTCAAGGCAGTTATTGCTATACTATCTATCAGGATGTACGTAGGTACCGGTATATGATCTGCTATTACACAGAGTGTCAACTGCCTTTCAGCAACGCGTCAAATTGAACAGAATTCTGACGATAAAAGTAAAAATAAGCATTTTGTCTGAATGTGAAGGCAGTTGTCTGAAACAATAGGAGCCCATGCACAATAGAAAGACATTAATTCATTCTACATTCTAGGTATTTAGCAGACACTCTTATCCACAGTGACTTACAGTAGTGAGTGCATACATTTTCCTATTTGCTCATGCTGGTCGGCTGTGGGAATTGAACCCAAAATCCTGACCAATTGCCATGATCTACCAACCCAAAAGCACACGGGACCAACCCAAAAGCACATGATGATCGACGGTGGGGGATATTATGCAGTCCAGTCTGCACAGTCCAGTTCCCCTGTATTCTCTTCCTTCATTTGTTGAAGTATGGAGGGACAGCATTATCATAAGATAACAGTACTCCCCGTCCCTCTCCCTCTCCACCTCCACCTCCATCCCATCACCTCTCACAGCCCATAAATCAGGCCACTGGTGTCATAGCGGCTGGAGGCGTGGTAGTCGTGGCGACGCAGAGAATCCCGGTGTGGGTGTGAAATCACTTGACCCCCCGGCATTAACCTTTCTGGAGTGAATGGCCGCTCTTCTCTCTGCGGCCGGGAACAAAAGAGGCCTGGTATTGATTAAACTCCAACGCTCGCACTTGATATTAAACACTGGCTTAGGCGCCTGTGTTCCCTAACACCCCCCTCTCTCTCGCTCTCTCTGTCTCTCTCCCTCTAACCCCCCCTCTCTCTACACACACACATGTACACACACACACACGGACACCACCTGACCAGGCTGAGTAGTGGAGAGGTACTGAGGGTCACGGGGAGAGAGCATGAGAGGGTGAAGGTTCAGGTCCCTGGTGGGATCAGTGTTTTGTCATCTGGAGTGGTGTTTACTTTCTCTCTCCTCCATCTCCTCCCCCTCCTCCAGATCGATACGTGCTGTCTGCCCATGATGCTCCATGAGAGTGTGAGTGTATCCGAGGCCGCAGACGCTGACCCAGCTAAAGGCTAAGGAAGTGTAGTCTCTTCTCCTGATTCCGCTGTCTCGTTATCAAGTCTATAATGTAACTGTGTGTCACAGTCAAACCCCTTCCTGAACATTCAGTTGCTCTTCTAAAACCTCTCTTGTGTATCCTACACATTTAGAAATCAAGGACATCAGTAATACCATGTGTCAACGTTAGCTAAATCATTACAGACAATTGTGAGTTTTACTGTAGAAGGGATTGCCACTCATCACAAGGATTAGTTTAGGGAGAGCAGTAGCCTATACTCTCTGGTAATGCACTAAGATGTAACCAAAGCTCTCCAGATCAGCACGTGATTTGTTAGCATGGAGTACTGTGTTTGGATAACGTTTTTTTAAGGGAGTGCTCCTCATCTGCTGTTTTAGTGTTCTAAAATAATGGCACGTTGAAACGCTTTTCATTCAAGTGTCCAATTAATAACATTCAAAAATTGGAGGAGAATAAAATAATTCTGCCTACTTGTTATAAGGGCTTTACACCAGCAGCTATTTTTAATTCAATTAAGACACAGGAATGACAAAAGAAAATGAATCTTTCCTGATTAAATCATTTATTCCCTTTAAGAAACCTGACATTTAGTTAGCTCAACTCTAAACAAACAATGATCAAACAATGTTTTGGAGTTAAGTAATGATTGTATTATATGACATTTGTTTTTTAAAGAAAGTTAATTGATGTAAGTGTTTCCTAAACATATTTTATCTCTCCTATGGTGACTTTCAAAATTATGAACACAAATACAGTAACTACAAAAAACAAACATGATGTTATGAGATGTGTGGTGAATCACGTGTTGCCGTCTTACATCTCTAACATCATAACTTGATTACCACTTTCACCTGCAATCCACCATGGCAAGACTTTTGATTCAAGCAAAGGGACAAACTAACTACCACATAAATACTCTGGAATATCTCTCTCCTTCCACCGCAGACAGTAAAGTACATTTAGGTCTGTCCATTCTTTTCCCCTTCTGATTATAATGAGAACCACGATGGGAAAAAAGCCAGTAGACATGGTTTTTAATCCTTGATAATTAAGAAAATAAATTGAAAGGAGAGATTCACTCCACTGATGTATTTGATCTATTCCAGATGGATTAGAAGCAGAGGGGGTCACAGGTTAAGAGGAGACAAAGTGTAAGAGGTGGACTTGGGTATTGAACCCCGGTCTCCAGTGGGGAATTTTACATGTGCATAGAGCTCGAAGTGTTACCAACCTGACTCTATAGCCCTGCACAATCCTTGACCATTTTTTTATGTAAGGTCTGTATTGTTGTACTCAAATGACTGAGACACCGTTATGTATTAAAAAAATGTCAAATAAAATTCATGCATTCAGTCATTTCTCCAGGCAAGCTCCATTCCTCTTACAGGCAGAAGCTAAAAGCTGCTATTTGGTAGAGCATGATGACAACTGGTTTGAAGGTGGATGTACCTGTGTTCCTCTGTCCACCTAAACTCTGGGACAGGACTATGTGGGTAAGGCTAATACGGGGAACACCATCGTTAGCTTCTAGGAAGGGGCCGTCTTATTTCGGACCTAATTGTCATTCCTTCAAGAGTGAAGGGGGGGGGGACTGTCACATTCTCGTCACGTCCCAGCGGGCCGGTAAATAGAGCTTGTGAGTGTACCCCGCTTTCTGACGGACTAATAGCCGCTCCGTCCGTCCCTCCTTCCCTTCCTCCCCCTTCACCTAATCCTCCTCCCCCTCAATTCCACTTCAGCTTTCTTTCCCTCCTTATTTATCTTTACTCTGACATGTTCTTCACATGACTAGAAAATAATTAATTACTGCACCAAGTGATGATTTATGATATTACTGATATAATTAATGATACACATCAATTTTCCTGCATAATTGAAGGGGGCTGCAGAGCCATCCAGGCAGTGTGAAAGTCTACTGTCCGGAGAACATGAAAGCACGTCCCCCAGGTTCCTCCTCCCCCCAGGTTCCTCCTCCCCCCAGCCCCCCCCCCCCAGATCCCCTTCCCCAGGTTCCCCTCCCCACAGATTCCTCCTCCCCCCAGGTTCCCCTCCCCCCACCCTCCCACCCCACAGATTCCTCCTCCCCCCAGGTTCCTCCTCCCCCCAGGTTCCCCTCCCCCCAGGTTCCTCCTCCCCCCAGCCCCCCCCCCCCAGGTTCCCCTCCCCCCAGGTTCCTCCTCCCCCCAGCCCCCCCTCAGGTTCCCCTCCCCACAGATTCCTCCTCCCCCCAAGTCCCCCCCCCCCCCCCCCCCCCACCCCGGTTCCCCTCCAAACAGATTACTCCTCCCTCCAGGTTCCTTCTCCCCCCTTTTTCTCCTTCCCTCGCTTTCTCCTTCCCTCTCTTTCTCCTTCCCTCTCTCTCTCCTTCCCTCTCTTTCTCCTTCCCTCGCCTGTCTTACATGATGCCGGGATGACGTTGTGTGTGTGGCTCGCTCAGCAAGATCCATAATCCCTGTCATTGTGCTGTAAATAACGCTAAAGAGTCGGACACTTGTTTTCTCATGTAAATATGCATGCGTACATATTTAGGTCTGTGAATCTGTGTGTGCAGGCCTGCTACATTAGACTCCTATGGGAGTGTGTAGGTAGTTATACAGTGATATATGATTCATGAAGATGCGTGTAAGGCATATCTAATTCCAGGTCTACCCCCAAGACTATAGACAACAAGGTAAAACATGAATATTTGATTTGCACGGAGAAGGTAAAGGGTCCTTGCTGTGCACTGCATTTCAAACAGGCAGCTCATATAGAGCCATAAGATTGGTCATTGAAATGCATCAGATGTTCTATTTTTTCCTTCCTGATGGGATGTTATCAGGAA
This sequence comes from Salvelinus fontinalis, assembly GCF_029448725.1. NCBI lineage: Eukaryota > Metazoa > Chordata > Actinopteri > Salmoniformes > Salmonidae > Salvelinus > Salvelinus fontinalis. The sequence goes on from NC_074668.1 coordinate 12,891,934, forward strand.
TATTTCTATAATAAAGGATAAAACAGTATTTTGTACTACTATTTTGATGAATCATTTTTTTATGACATGCACATTGACAATCCACCCTTTGTGAATTGTAATATGTGAGGCATACAATGTTTTGAAAAAAATACTTCGATTTTTTTCAGAAATGCAGTATAATATATTATTTATGACATAAGCCTATATTGAGAGACAGTGAAGAGTTGACCATGATTAGCATATCTCTAGTTGAAGGTATTTTATACTCTAGACTCAGAAGAAATAAGGAAATGTATTAATCATGAAATATACGCCTTCATGTAGTGTACTTAGAAGTGAAGGTTATTTACCTTTACAAAAAGTGATTTCCCCTGTTGGTACAGCTAGGTGGGGATCTAGAAGGATGCTAGAATTATGTTACAAAATCAGCAAAATCTCACCATTTATCGATCAGCTCCAGAAAACATATTTGTGGACATTCAAACTTACCTGGGCAGATAACGTTTGTTACACACAGAGACACAAATAGTTAAAAAGCAAGATAAGAATAAATTGGGTCAAAGAGTGAGTGTGTGTGAAAGAGAGAACAGAAAAGAGAGAAAGATAGATAGAGTAAAGGAGAGAGAAAGAAAGAGAGAGCGCACTGACCTCAAGTGCCGCAACGCGGCTTGCCGTTGGATGTGTGATCTAGTAGTTTAGACTGACTGATGGTTTCAACACACGGAATGTGGAGGGGGGTGTGGTGCACTGGATTAGTCTCCATAGCAACAGCAAAGTATCCCTGTTTGTAGATGACAAATTCAGCTACATGTGAACGTGATTGACACACCATTCCCGCGCAGCTGACCCATAGAAATGAGCGCGTGAGCGTTATTATTATGCGCAGCTGCGTTGAGGGGTCTCCATACTTTTGAAGTGCTCTTGTAAGTGTTTCTCTGACATTTGCATAAGAAACATGGCATGCTTTTTAGGGGGGTGGGGGTTGTTATGGGGTGCCTTCATAACTGTATCTTGACAGCATCTTTGTGATCAATGAGAGGGGGATTGCCCGAGGAAAGAATAACTTAATTTCCAAAACCCTGAAGCTGACAGAGGAGTTGGTGGTAGAAGTTCACCGTGCAGTGTCACACACGTAGGCAGTAGTAGAACAAAGTACACTGATTGTGTGTGTGGTGTGTGAGTGTGTGGCGGATGCCTTCCATTATAAACTTTATTTCACTTTCTGATAGTAAACTAAGAGAGACATTTAAAAACTGAGTAAGACGAATTAATAAAGATGATGACATAATAAATGATGAACAGAATGAATATAACTTGTGGATGTAACAATGGATTTTAGTCAATTTTAGTGTGTAGCTACAGTTGACTTGTGAGAAGTGCACAGCAGATGAGTGAAAATGTGTCGTTCCACAGATTGAGAGTTTAGTAAACTAGAGCTCTAGTCACCAGGCCCCTCCTTCAGACATACTCATGTCACACAGCAATGGGCAGCTATGGAGATTGAACCATCACATGACTGTGTTTGACACTGACTGGTGTGTGTTTGTCCATTATCTGATGAATCATTGACACCTCTTGCAATAGTTGATGTTATTTCTGTTGACAAACACTACAGTGTCGGCTTACTATTCAATCTACTGCATAATGAAGAAGTTTCGTTTTTACCATATGGTTTAGTAATTCAAAATTCAAAAGGTATGCATGGTAACAGTTAAATAAGATGAGAAAAAAGAACACTGCTCTTGCTAGTATCACTGCTCTTTATTAAGTTTTACGTATCGGCCTCACGGCCTTCCTCAGAGCTTCCTTCAAGAGCAGTGTGCGCTTTCTTCTTTCCTCCTCACCATTATGTTTTAGTAAAATCACAACATTAATAAGAATACTAAAACATTTTCCATACTATGACGGACAGTAATAGTGATACATAATAAATGTCACGTTCAATTGATTATTTGAATATATACAATAATAACTGAAGGTTGTTCTGATCAGGTCTTTGGTTATTTATAGTTCAATAAATATATCTGTAACCACTAGGGGGCAGCAATGCTCCACACAATGACTCCTGTGTTCTGAGGTAGTCATCAATGGAAAGAGAAATATGAAGTGATACATTCGGTGTCGTTGGCAGCTCTTGTTTTAAAGTACGTAGATAATAAGTAACAATAACACAATTCCATCTAACTCCTTAAAACTATTTTTCTCGCCGTATTTTTCCGTACCAATATTGTGTTTCTCAAATTTAAGAAACTCTAACATTATATTTGCAAACACAATCAAGGCCATGTCAAATATACAATTTCCCTGTGTGATAAATTGAGGAATGAAGAGAAGCCGTGGTCATTGTAAGAAAGGCTTGCTATTGAAAATGCCATCCTGTTAATGTTTCTCTTGTTTTAGGTTTACAATATGGGACTGAATTCTGATGGTAAATGTTCCTAAATGGCAGCCAATTTCGTCTATAAAGGACAACTTTACCCGATAGGTAAGTTTTATGTTGTTGGTCCTATAAAATATATACATTTTAGTCAATTATCATGAGCTGTTCCTTCTAAAGCATAATCTGAATAATCTGTAGGCTATTATGGCAGACAAGCTTTTATGTATTGTTCACACACAGTAGCCTACCTATGTAGGGAATAACACATCCCAGGTAAGGCATGTTTAACCATTAAGTAGACAATAATGAGTTTTTTGTCTTCTTATTTTCATTAGTTCCATGTATATGCAGTTGGTCTAATTCTCTGTGTAAATATGTAATACTTAGAAATAGATGAATGGTAAGGGTTGATATGTAATACTTAGAAATAGATGAATGATAAGGGTTGCCTACGTCAACTATTTTAGACTATTGATGTAATGGGGCCAAATTCAAACTCAGATTATATTTAATAAATGTAACATTTGTGTGAGTAAGACTTTATAATAACCTTCGTTAATGAGCATTAATTAAGCTATTTATAAATAGTGTGTACACTATTAATACATTAGTATTTCATTATTTTTATACATTTCTATAAGCATTACAATTCATGAGCTTTTATAACATTTGCAATAACACATTTATAAACATTTATGAGCATTTGTGATGGCTTACTCATGAAAGTTATTATAAAGTGTAACGTTTGTTTTTGTGGGCTAATGATTTTTTATTGTAATTCCTAATTATACTAAATTAATGGAAGGTGAAGATTAGTTCACATTGCACATTGAATTTATCCTGATTGTGAATTTATCCTGATTCAGTTCAGATTCTCCCCAGAAAACGACCTCTGTTTGTATAAGTAATTATCAACAATGCAATAATGTTATATTAGACTAAATTCAATTGAATAGAAGGCAAAGTTTTTATTTTGTTAGAATTACAAGCAGTTCATTTACATAAATGTAATTCATATATTCACAATAATAGTAATATAATCCCAAAGTTAGCCTATACCCAATTTTCATGGCATTTACTGTACTTTGAATTTACCTGTAGTTTGAATTTACAATTACAGTTTCAATGTTAAATTAATCAAGCATTTTCTACTAATTCTTTGTAATGTAACATGTTTTCCTGAATCTGAATCAGACTAGATAAAGGTGGTATAGGATTGCGTAGCCTAACAAAGCAGCTCTTCACGGCACCATAAAGAATGAGGGGAGAATAACTGTGTGGGGAAAGACAGAGCAACGTCAGCCTAACTCAAGTCTTTATCATAAGCTTCATGTCAGTGTCCTGTCGTTGCCATGGCGTTGTCAAGCCAACGTCATCTAAAGGCGACACGCGTCATCCGTCTTTTCACTGTCTCCCTCCCCGTTCTCTCTAGTCTTCAGCTTTTTTTTTACTGAGCGATATCTCACTTTTTAGTCACATCTTCCCTACAACACACACACACACACACACACACACACACACACACACACACACACACACACACACACACACACACACACACACACACACACACACACACACACACACACACACACACACACACACACACACACACACACACACACACACACACACACACACACACACACACAAAGCCACCTGAGTAATTATTGTGTTCTGGGTCTGGTCAGTATGTTGTCACCTGGCTGTATCCCGTTATGAACATATTATGCACCCCTTCAAATATCCGCATCCTACGCCACACTTAGCTGTCTTTTCATTGTCTTTGAATAAAAGAAGAGTGAGCTAGTCTTATTATGTGGTAAAGATGGCGGTAGGTTTTGTATGAGTGGATCATTGGGGCTTTGGCGCAGGGAGAGGTTGGGGTTAGGGTGCAGACCACACCCACACTGGTTGTGTTTTAAGTCTGGTTGGCTTAGAAGAGGCTGGGCTCCATGCATTCTCCAGGCCCCAGGCTTCAAGTCTCAGCCTCCAGGCCCCAAGCCACAGGTCTCAGACTCCAGGCCCCACACTTCAGGCCCCAGGCTCAAGGCCCCAGGCCTCAGGCCCCAGGCTTCAGGTCTCAGCCTCCAGGCCCCAGACTTTAGGCTCATGGCCCCAGGCCTCAGGTACAGGGCCTCAGGGGGTAGGTGGCCCTGAGTTCACCCTGTGGCTGGGCACTAGGCCCGTTGTCTCTATGGGCCCCTGCATTGTGCTGGTCAATGCCTTGTGTGGTCAGACATAGCACTGTTATAAGCATCCACAATGTCTATGTAAGAGATAAGATTTCAATAAGGTTGGATCAGAAACATACAGGACTCTGAGAAGTAGACTATAGGCCATAATTTGACAAACAATAAAGTGAAGAAAGTCATTAATTTGCTTTGATAAAGTGTCTTTAAACAGAAATTGTATTCCAAGAGCAGTCTGGATTCAAACGTGGATTTCTAGTCTATTATGAATACATTGTAAACAATACAAAGCCATTTGTTTTTTATATTTATAATGAATTAATAGCAATACGTAGCTGCAATAAGCACCGTGCAGAAACCGATTGCTGTTTAATACACAGCTATTGATGTTATATTATAGATGTTAAAACAGTGTGAGTTGCAGACTCACTGTGAGTGTTGTAGTCCTGCTGTCACTGTGAGTGTTGTAGTCCTGCTGTCACTGTGAGTGTTGTAGTCCTGCTGTCACTGTGTGTTGTAGTACTAATGTCACTGTGAGTGTTGTAGTCCTGCTGTCACTGTGAGTGTTGTAGTCCTGCTGTCACTGTGAGTGTTGTAGTCCTGCTGTCACTGTGTGTTGTAGTACTAATGTCACTGTGAGTGTTGTAGTCCTACTGTCACTGTGAGTGTTGTAGTCCTGCTGTCACTGTGAGTGTTGTAGTCCTAATGTCACTGTGAGTGTTGTAGTCCTACTGTCACTGTGAGTGTTGTAGTCCTGCTGTCACTGTGAGTGTTGTAGTTCTGCTGTCACTGTGAGTGTTGTAGTCCTGCTGTCACTGTGAGTGTTGTAGTCCTAATGTCACTGTGAGTGTTGTAGTCCTGCTGTCACTGTGAGTGTTGTAGTCCTACTGTCACTGTGAGTGTTGTAGTCCTGCTGTCACTGTGAGTGTTGTAGTCCTAATGTCACTGTGAGTGCTGTAGTCCTGCTGTCACTGTGAGTGTTGTAGTCCTGCTGTCACTGTGAGTGTTGTAGTCCTAATGTCACTGTGAGTGTTGTTGTCCTGCTGTCACTGTGAGTGTTGTAGACCTAATGTCACTGTGAGTGTTGTAGTCCTAATGTCACTGTGAGTGTTGTAGTCCTAATGTCACTGTGAGTGTTGTAGACCTAATGTCACTGTGAGTGTTGTAGACCTAATGTCACTGTGAGTGTTGTAGTCCTAATGTCACTGTGAGTGTTGTAGTCCTAATGTCACTGTGAGTGTTGTAGTCCTAATGTCACTGTGAGTGTTGTAGTCCTAATGTCACTGTGAGTGTTGTAGTCCTGCTGTCACTGTGTGTTGTAGTACTAATGTCACTGTGAGTGTTGTAGTCCTGCTGTCACTGTGAGTGTTGTAGTCCTGCTGTCACTGTGACTGTTGTAGTTCTAATATCACTGTGAGTGTTGTAGTCCTGCTGTCACTGTGAGTGTTGTAGTCATAATGTCACTGTGAGTGTTGTAGTCCTGCTGTTACTGTGAGTGTTGTAGTCCTAATGTCACTGTGAGTGTTGTAGTCCTGCTGTCACTGTGTGTTGTAGTACTAATGTCACTGTGAGTGTTGTAGTCCTGCTGTCACTGTGAGTGTTGTAGTCCTAATGTCACTGTGAGTGTTGTAGTCCTACTGTCACTGTGAGTGTTGTAGTCCTGCTGTCACTGTGAGTGTTGTAGTTCTAATGTCACTGTGAGTGTTGTAGTCCTGCTGTCACTGTGAGTGTTGTAGTCCTAATGTCACTGTGAGTGTTGTAGTCCTGCTGTCACTGTGAGTGTTGTAGTCCTACTGTCACTGTGAGTGTTGTAGTCCTGCTGTCACTGTGAGTGTTGTAGTCCTAATGTCACTGTGAGTGCTGTAGTCCTGCTGTCACTGTGAGTGTTGTAGTCCTGCTGTCACTGTGAGTGTTGTAGTCCTAATGTCACTGTGAGTGTTGTAGTCCTGCTGTCACTGTGAGTGTTGTAGTCCTAATGTCACTGTGAGTGTTGTAGTCCTGCTGTCACTGTGAGTGCTGTAGTCTTAATGTCACTGTGAGTGTTGTAGTCCTGCTGTCACTGTGAGTGTTGTAGTTATAATATCACTGTGAGTGTTGTAGTCCTAATGTCACTGTGAGTGTTGTAGTCCTAATGTCACTGTGAGTGTTGTAGACCTAATGTCACTGTGAGTGTTGTAGTCCTAATGTCACTGTGAGTGTTGTAGTCCTAATGTCACTGTGAGTGTTGTAGTCCTAATGTCACTGTGAGTGTTGTAGTCCTAATGTCACTGTGAGTGTTGTAGTCCTGCTGTCACTGTGTGTTGTAGTACTAATGTCACTGTGAGTGTTGTAGTCCTAATGTCACTGTGAGTGTTGTAGTCCTGCTGTCACTGTGAGTGTTGTAGTCCTAATGTCACTGTGAGTGTTGTACTCCTAATGTCACTGTGAGTGTTGTAGTCCTGCTGTCACTGTGAGTGTTGTAGTCCTAATGTCACTGTGAGTGTTGTAGTCCTGCTGTCACTGTGAGTGTTGTAGTCCTAATGTCACTGTGAGTGTTGTAGTCCTAATGTCACTGTGAGTGTTGAAGTCCTGCTGTCACTGTGAGTGTTGTAGTTCTAATATCACTGTGAGTGTTGTAGTCCTGCTGTCACTGTGAGTGTTGTAGTCCTAATGTCACTGTGAGTGTTGTAGTCCTGCTGTCACTGTGAGTGTTGTAGTCCTGCTGTTACTGTGAGTGTTGTACTCCTGCTGTCACTGTGAGTTTTGTAGTCCTGCTGTCACTGTGAGTGTTGTAGTCCTGCTGTTACTGTGAGTGTTGTAGTCCTGCTGTCACTGTGAGTGTTGTAGTCCTGCTGTCAATGTGTGTGTTGTAGTCCTGCTGTCACTGTGAGTGTTGTAGTCCTAATGTCACTGTGAGTGTTGTAGTCCTGCTGTCACTGTGAGTGCTGTAGTCCTGCTGTCACTGTGAGTGTTGTAGTCCTGCTGTCACTGTGAGTGTTGTAGTCCTGCTGTCACTGTGAGTGTTGTAGTCATAATGTCACTGTGAGTGTTGTAGTCCTGCTGTCACTGTGAGTGTTGTAGTCCTAATGTCACTGTGAGTGTTGTAGTCCTGCTGTCACTGTGAGTGCTGTAGTCCTAATGTCACTGTGAGTGTTGTAGTCCTGCTGTCACTGTGAGTGTTGTAGTCCTGCTGTCACTGTGAGTGTTGTAGTCCTGCTGTCACTGTGCGTGTTGTAGTCCTGCTGTCACTGTGAGTGTTGTAGTCCTAATGTCACTGTGAGTGTTGTAGTCCTAATGTCACTGTGAGTGTTGTAGTCCTGCTGTCACTGTGAGTGTTGTAGTCCTAATGTCACTGTGAGTGTTGTAGTCCTGCTGTCACTGTGAGTGTTGTAGTCCTGCTGTCACTGTGAGTGTTGTAGTCCTGATGTCACTGTGAGTGTTGTAGTCCTAATGTCACTGTGAGTGTTGTAGTCCTGCTGTTACTGTGAGTGTTGTAGTCCTGCTGTCACTGTGAGTGTTGTAGTCCTGCTGTCACTGTGAGTGTTGTAGTCCTAATGTCACTGTGAGTGCTGTAGTCCTGCTGTTACTGTGAGTGTTGTAGTCCTATTGTCACTGTGAGTGTTGTAGTCCTAATGTCACTGTGAGTGTTGTAGTCCTATTGTCACTGTGAGTGTTGTAGTCCTAATGTCACTGTGAGTGTTGTAGTCCTGCTGTCACTGTGAGTGTTGTAGTCCTAATGTCACTGTGAGTGTTGTAGTCCTGCTGTCACTGTGAGTGTTGTAGTCCCAATGTCACTGTGAGTGTTGTAGTCCTAATGTCACTGTGAGTGTTGTAGTCCTGCTGTCGCTGTGACTGTTGTAGTTGTAATATCACTGTGAGTATTGTAGTCCTGCTGTCACTGTGAGTGTTGTAGTCATAATGTCACTGTGAGTGTTGTAGTCCTGCTGTCACTGTGAGTGTTGTAGTCCTGCTGTCACTGTGAGTGTTGTAGTCCTAATATCACTGTGAGTGTTGTAGTCCTAATGTCACTGTGAGTGTTGTAGTCCTGCTGTCACTGTGAGTGTTGTAGTCCTGCTGTCACTGTGAGTGTTGTAGTCCTGCTGTAACTGTGAGTGTTGTAGTCCTGCTGTCACTGTGAGTGTTGTAGTCCTGCTGTCACTGTGAGTGCTGTAGTCCTAATGTCACTGTGAGTGTTGTAGTCCTGCTGTCGCTGTGACTGTTGTAGTTCTAATATCACTGTGAGTGTTGTAGTCCTGCTGTCACTGTGAGTGTTGTAGTCATAATGTCACTGTGAGTGTTGTAGTCCTGCTGTTACTGTGAGTGTTGTAGTCCTAATGTCACTGTGAGTGTTGTAGTCCTAATGTCACTGTGAGTGTTGTAGTCCTGCTGTCACTGTGAGTGTTGTAGTCCTGCTGTCACTGTGAGTGTTGTAGTCCTGCTGTCACTGTGAGTGTTGTAGTCCTGCTGTCACTGTGAGTGTTGTAGTCCTGCTGTCACTGTGAGTTTTGTAGTCCTGCTGTCACTGTGAGTGCTGTAGTCCTAATGTCACTGTGAGTGTTGTAGTCCTGCTGTTACTGTGAGTGTTGTAGTCCTATTGTCACTGTGCGTGTTGTTGTCCTAATGTCACTGTGTACCATGCAGGAGATGCAATATGACTGTCTGTTGCTATGATACCTCTCTCTCTCTCTCTCTCTCTCTCTCTCTCTCTCTCTCTCTCTCTCTCTCTCTCTCTCTCTCTCTCTCTCTCTATCTCTCTCTCTGTCTCTCTCTCCCTCTCTCTCTCTCTACTTCTCTCTCTCCCTCTCTCTCTCTCTCTCTCTCTCTCTCTCTCTCTCTCTCTCTCTCTCTCTCTCTCTCTCTCTCTCTCTCTCTCTCTCTCTCTCTCTCTCTCTCTCTCTCTCTTTCTCTCTGTGTCCCCGTCCTTCTCTCTCTGTGTGTTAGAGACAGTGAGCACCAGTCTTGCCCGTGTCATTGTTCAGTGTCCCCCATCATCTGGCTGTGACACTGGCACTGTGGGACATGGCAGCTCCCTTAGAAATACTCGCGACTCAAATCATCTACATGGCGTAACCTTACGCCCGCTTTGGTCCACACCTCTGCCAAGATTCATTTGTGTCGCCCCAGCAGGTCTGACCGGCGAACAATTCTCTGGCTGAGCATGAGGGAAATACATTTCAATGATTAAAGCTATCTGCTGCCTGCTCTACATCCTGTCAACAGACTGGTAGCAGGGCTCCCTCACTCTCACCCCCTCGCCCTCTCTCCCCCTCGCCCTCTGTCCCCCTCTCCCCCTCGCCCCCTTGCCTCTTACCCTCTGCTCATCCCTCTCTTTCTCTCCGGTTGGAACATTCTGGTTCATTCTGTTTTTACCATGGTACGTTTACTTTTATGCGATTTTCCATTGATTTGTTGTTTTGTATCGCCACCTTTTAAAAAGATGCCAGTTTACTATATTGTCTGTGCCTTATTGTAAATATTTGTCAATATCCAGGGACTATCACACGTCTTAAATTGGGCCAAAGTAGTAACGTTTGCATAGTGTGGTACAATCAACCCTGAAAAGCAGAGTGATTTTCACAATACACCCCCTGCATAGGAGCAGCTGCTTTGTCAAAAGTAGAGGCTGATGTTCTTACTTTCCTGTCTTACTATCAAGTTCAGCCTACCTGATAACTGTATACCGGTATTGTAGTTTTTACTGTAACTCTAGGCAACTTTCAACCCGTCAGCACAAACAGAAAGTTTACATTTCTCCTCTGTTGACAGTGTTTGTGACAGCTCCGTCTGTCTGGTGAGGTGCTTCTCGAAAGTGTCAAAGAGAGGGAGGGAAGGAGGGAGGGAGAAAGAGGGAGAGATCTCATCTGTGTGCAGAGCTCGTCTCATTGGCTGTGGGCTTGACCTTGGGCTTCTTGCCGTATCCTCCTGTGCTTGCGTCTCAGCCAGCTGTAAAATGAGATGGAGGGCGGCGCGCCCACAGTAAATCACAAATAGCCGGGGCACGGTGCGCCCGTTGAGCCAGCCCAGCACTGGATGTGTTTAAGAGTCCCCCTCTGCAGTAAAAGGGCCCTGCGTCCCTCCTACCAGGGCCTGTTAGAGGTGACGGGAAGAAGGGGAGAGAGGAGAAGCCCTGCGTGGGAGACACGGCCCACTTCCTAACCGTCTCAAATTAGCCCTTTCAGATCAGACCTGACATCACAAATGACCTACCCCCCTGCCTCTCTCTCTCTCTCTCTCTCTCTCTCTCTCTCTCTCTCTCTCTCTCTCTCTCTCTCTCTCTCTCTCTCTCTCGCTCTCTCGCTCTCTCTCTCTCTCTCTCTCTCTCCTCTCTCTCTCTCTCTCTCTCTCTCTCTCTCTCTCTCTCTCTCTCTCTCTCTCTCGCTCTCTCTCTCTCTGTGATTCATCTTCTCCATCCCCTCCTCATCACTGAATATTTAGAGATTTTGAAGATCTCCTGAAGATCTCCACTCCACTAGGGGGCAATGCCACTGAAATACTAGCTTTTGTGCCACTAATTTTAACCACTGTAACAATTCAATTGAGTCTGTTGTGGTACATGATTGATTATAACAGTATGCTGGTCAGGTAAGATCCTGTACACAGTAGAGTACAACATTTCAAGATAAGTCTTTACCTTCAACATAACCAGGAGTCATACATAACCTTATTTTCTTCTATTTAAATGCCGATTTCCATTCAAGGACTCACCTCCAATTCCTAATTAACAGGAAAAGCCATCAAATCAAACTTCTCCAGTCCCAATGGTCTACTGTCGTCAGGCAACTGGCACAGACAGGCTGCCTATGCCACTCACCCCTGGCAACTCATTCGCTAGAGTGCCACTGTGTGCCAGAGTGTGGCAGAGTTCAGTGGGTATGACAATTAAATGGCGCCACTGTCATGGAGGTTAGCTGAGTGCTGTAGAGATCTAACCCTCCATGGGCAAATCATCTGTGTGTGTGTGTGATAAGAGAGTGTTAGGTGTCAGCTCAGGAGAAGGGCTGTGGAACACAGAGAGCAGTAGAGTGGCACAGTGTTTGACACCAACCTACTAGACAGGGCTTAAATAGGGAATAGAGGGTAACACTGGGGGCTGAGGGTTGATGAAGGATGAACAAAGGTGATGTGGTGTTACAAAGAAAATGCATCGTGATCTGCTTTGTTGCCTTATTTCATAGGTGTGTGTGTTATTGTGTGTGTGTGTGTGTGTGTGTTATTGTGTGTGTGTGTGTGTGTGTGTGTGTGTGTGTGTGTGTGTGTGTGTGTGTGTGTGTGTGTGTGTGTGTGTGTGTGTGTGTGTGTGTGTGTGTGTGTGTGTGTGTGTGTGTGTGTGTGTGTGCGCACTGTACCTTTAAGATAGGGAATAATTCAATATTCAATAGAAGCCTGTTTTAAAAAAGTAAATATGCAAGTTCCCTAAGCAAATACGTTAGGTTATGTCTCAATTAACAGCTACACACACTGGAGGAATGGCATGCATGCCTATTAATCTAGCAACACGAGACTGATGCAACTCGTTGTTTGAGTAGCCCTTAGTTTTGAAGCGTCCCTTTGCTCCCATTTTAATTACGCAACGCACATCTTAACATGAGAAAGTCCGCTTTTCCATAGCAAGGGCATCCACGCTAGTCAGGGAGACCCAAGACTCGTGTTCCTGTCCACTGTCCATGTTCCCGTTACTCAATTCTTCAATGTAGAGTTGCACAATTCTGGCAACTTTCACAGAATGCTATGGTTTTCCAGAAATCCTGCTTGGAAGATTACCAGAACCATAAAGGAATGAGCAGGAAATCCAGAATTCTTAGTTACTTGCCTTCTACTGCTGTATGACCGTTACCAAGGACTGGGTCTAGGCCTATGGGCCTAGGCCTATGCTTATCCCATAATATATCACAGAGGTATGTGTCCTCTCACCTTTTCCCCTGCCTTCGCCCCACTCCTCAGCCGGACAGACGGACCAAGCCTGAAAGGACTGGGAACAGCTGTGGCCCAATGGAAGAAAGGGTAGTAGACGAGCACTTGACCTTCCATTAGTTGTCTTCTATGCATAACTACTTGTTAATTACTTCTGCAAACAAAATGGCTTCCAGAGGTTCTTTGTTAAAGGTCATTTGCTACTGAATAATGAATGTCCTCAATGGGTTTCAGATATGCTCTTATAGGCCAAGGATATACCTCATTTTGATACAGACGGTGCCTTTGTGAATTTGAACACACTGTTACCTTTTAAGTATTACAAGTATTACGTGTTGTCTATTTGCAAGAGGTTTGAATGCGTCTTTCAAACCAAAAGCCTGTTTTGTTTTACAACTATACACTATATATACAAAGTATGTGGACACCACTTCAAAATAGTGGATTGGGCGATTTCAGCCACACCCGTTGCTGACAGGTGTTTAAAATAGAGCACACAGCAATGCAATCTCCATAGACAAACATTGGCAGTAGAATGGTCTTACTGAAGACCTCAATGACTTTCAACATGGCACTGTCGTAGGATGCCACCTTTTCAACAAGTCAGTTCTTCTAATTTCTGCCCTGGTCAACTGTAAGTGCTGTTATTGTGAAGCGGAAACGTCTAGGAGCAATAACAGCTCAGCCGTGAAGTGGTAGGCCACACAAGCTCACAGAATGGAACTGCCAAGTGCTGAAGCGTGTAACGTGTAAAAATTGTCTGTCCTCGGTTGCAACACTCACTACCGAGTTACAAACTGCCTCTGGAAGCAACGTCAGCACAATAACTGTTCGTCAAGAGCTTCATGAAATGAGTTTCCATGGCCAAGCTGCACACAAGCCTAAGATCACCATGTGCAATGCCAAACATCGGCTGGAGTGGTGTAAAGCTTGCTGCCATTGGACTGAAGCAGTACAAACACATTCTCTGGAGTGATGAATCACACTTCATCATCTGGCAGTCTGACAGACAAATCTAGGTTTGGTGGATGCAAGGCAAACACTACCTGCTCTGGTGCATAGTGTCAACTGTAAAGTTTGATGGAGGAGGAATAATGGTCTGGGGCTGTTTTTCATGGTTCAGGCCCCTTAGTTCCAGTGAAGGGAAATCTTAACGCTACAGTGCACAATGACATTCTAGACGATTCTGTGCTTCCAACTTTGTGGCAACAGTTTGGGGAAGGCCCTTTCCTGTTTCAGCATAACACTGCCCCCGTGCACAAAGCGAGGTCCATACAGAAATGGTTTATCGAGATCGGTGTGGAAGAACTTGACTGGCCTGCACAGAGCCCTGACCTCAACCCCATCTAACACCTTTAGGATGAATTGGAACGCTGACTGCGAGCCAGGCCTAATTTCCTAACATCAGTGCCCGACCTCACTAATGTTTCTTGTGGTTGAATGAAAATAAGTCCCCGTAGCAATGATCCAACATCTAGTGGAAAGCCTTCCCAGAAGAGTGAGGACTGTTATAGCAGCAAAGGGGGGACCAATTCCATATTAATGCCATGATTTTGGAACAAAATATTAGACGAGCAGGTGTTCACATACTTTTGGCCATGTAGTGTATCTCTTGTCAAGTGTACATGATCAAGTAATGACCTCATGGCACGTGCACACACACACGCACACATATACATAGTTGCACACAGCTGATCTCATTAGCTTGCCTCCCATCACTCCTTATCTTCACCGTGTCCACATTAGTAGAATAATATACATACTTTTAAATTACATTTGTATCAAGCACGGTCCTCTCCATACATGGTAATGATAAGGTATTTCTGTTCTTTTAAGACCTTGTTCAAAGAGAAGGAATCTGTAATAATGTGATTAACTGCTAAAGGCTTTCTGTACTGCTCTTTAGACATTCCTTCCCCTTTCATCGCTCATGACTGATTCCATTAGAGTATTACTCATGTTTTTTTGTTGTAGCTTCCTGAGCACCTTGAATGTCCCATGTGGACGTTTTTATTTCGATTTCAAATTATTTCTGGCTAACAATTGTTACGTCCTCCTCAGACGGTCGACGAGCAGGGATACCTTCTACGTCAACACCATGACCAGCTGGAACTGGGGAGGGCTATGGAAGAGGTTGTTTGCAGTGTGCAACTCAAACACACCTGGGAGGCATTGCCTTCAACTAGCGAAGGACAACCAGTGGAGCCAGCACACCATCCCATTCAGCAACTCGCTCAGGTCAGCGATGCCTGTTTGTCCCTCCCAGATAAATATGACGGCACATCATCTAAATGGCGTGGCTTCCTACTTCAGTGCTCCCTCTACTTTATGCACCAGATGGGAGCTAACACCATAACCCCACCATCTCTTGGTCTAGGATGAGAACTGGTCACCAGAATGCCGGAGGACCTACTTCCCCACCCCCTGTGGTTCCACATCGGTTGAGAGTCCTGTGGTTGCCCTTCAGCCCAACATCCCGGAGGTATACCAGGACCAGCGGGAGGTATTCTCCAAGACCTGCACCACCTGTCTTCCTCCTCATCGCCCCAGGGACTGTGCCATCGACCTGCTTGCAAACTTGACAGGAAAAAACATTGGCCTTTTGTAAAGGATACAAGATAAAGTCGCTGGGGCCTCCCGAGTGGCGCAGTGGTCTAAGGCACTGCATCGCAGTTGCTAGCTGTGCCACTAGAGATCGAGTCAACTAGTCTAAAGGAAAGTTTTATTGCCTCTTTAATCAGCACAAAAGTTTTCAGCTTTGCTAGCATAATTGCAAAAGGGTTTTCTAATGATCAATTGGCTTTTTAAAATCATAAACTTGGATTAGCTAACACAACGTGCCATTGGAACACAGGAGTGATGGTTGCTGATAATGTGCCTCTGTACGCCTGCCGTTTCCAGCTACAATAGTCATATACAACATTAACAATGTCTATACTGTATTTCTGATCAATTTGATGTTATTTTAATGGCCAAAAATGTTGATTTTCTTTAAAAAACAAGGATATTTCTAAGTGACCCCAAACTTTTAAACGGTAGTGTATGTGAACAGACATTTTCAGTGATGAAATATATAAGTCAAGGCACAGATCTTCTCTTACTGACTCTCAGCATTCCTGCGCATAGCGATGTCAGAAACTATACCTGACTTCAGTGTTCTAGTCAATGCCCATCAGAGACTTCACTCCTCACACTGGTTGAGTAGTTTAAATGTAATGTTGAGCTCTCTCTCTTTCTTGTGTTTTTATCCATACCCGTTAACAAGAGTTCTGTCCGTGGTGCTGAATGCACAGTGTACTTTTCCTTCCGTGTAGTGCATTGCATGTATAATGATGAAATGACCTACCAAAAGGAGAACATGGATGTGGTTTATTTCTGTGCATGTTAAAAAAGTAAAATAAGTAACATATCTGGACGCGATTTACAGTAGATATATCTGTCAACACAATCATACACATTATGCATAATCCTGTAATATGTTTCTGGTCCGCAATGGAAAAAATATATATTCTAATGTGGCCCTCCATGGAAAATAATTGCCCAGGCCTGTTCTAGAGAGTGCAGAAATGTTTGAGAAAGAATATTAGGACTTCCCACCTCCAAATCTCTTGAAAGGGCGCATAGCAAATTTGCCTCGTCCTATTTGAGCATTGTTTTCTGCTGAACTATCAAAACTCAATTACCAACGGCAGCACAAAACATGTCTGATCCCATCCCATCCTAGGCGTGAGCTCCCCTTGACCTACTTCAAGTATCTCTTTGCTTTTCATTCTGACATGAAACTCCTGGCGTCTTCTCTCCAGACAGCTGATTGTTGGTGGGCCACTGCTCCAAACTCTGGGGTGCCTCACCTTTCCAGAGGAAAAAACAGCAGGTGTATACAATCCAAGCAGACGTTTCCTGGTTCTATGCTCTCACCTTTTCTCATTCCCCCTCTCCCCCCTTTTTTAATAGCCCCTGGTATTGTCTAGGTCCTTACCGACAACAAAGGGATAAATGTACTGCCTACTGTAGGTCCCGGTGGTAAGGCCTTGGACATGACAGGTGTCAGCCTATGATAAATTGGCTGCCTGTCTGTTCAATTTCAAATGCAAAGCTCTAGAGAGAGGGAGAGCGAGATGGAGGAAAGGGAGTGAGAGAGAGGGAAAGAGGAAGTGTGTGTGTGTGTGTGTGTGTGTGAGAGAGAGAGAGAGAGAGAGAGAGAGAGAGAGGGGGAGGGGAGGAGGCATGAAGGCACATTTCTGGCATGGGGAGAAAAGGAGAGGCATCAGATGCTGGGTGTTAGTGTGTGGGGAGAGAGAGAGAGAGAGAGAGAGAGAGAGAGAGAGAGAGAGAGAGAGAGAGAGAGAGAGAGAGAGAGAGAGAGAGAGAGAGAGAGAGAGAGAGAGAGAGAGAGAGAGAGAGAGAGAGAGAGAGAGAGAGAGAGAGAGAGAGAGAGAGGCAGGGGGGTAGGTCATTTGTGATGTCAGGTCTGATCTGAAAGGGCTAATTTGAGACGGTTAGGAAGTGGAGAGAAACTTTTCCAGTATGTGATATCTCCACATAATAAGCAATAATACACTCCCATCAACACCGTCCTCTACAATGTTCCTCCTATACGCTCAAGGCTTGAATAGTTCATTTCCTAACAATTTCTTGGCAGGCTGATTCGATATGTATGGGACAAAACGTGATGAAAAGACAGCAGCAGCAGCAGCAGCAGTGTGTTGTTGCAGGAGATGCCTAGCTAATAATCTGCCTATGCTAATCAGAGGAGCTGGGCTGAGAGAGTTGGCTCCCTGACACCAGCCCCGTGTTGGGGAAGAGATGAGGACGCTGGCCAAATCCAGCTTGTATCTCCCAAGCTGAGCTCGCAGGAGGAGGGGAAAGCGGCTTCTAACTCGGGATGCCTGCCTGCCTGCCTGCCTGCTTGGGGAAAAAAGGACGGAGCTTTATTTCACAATTGGCCTATGAGATGAAAAATCTGATATTATGTTAATGTAAATCTAATCACAGCGAGAGAGATGTCTCCTGGAAAGCCTTGGCAGGGCCAGGTGCTAGCATCACAGGGTCACCCAACATCAGGCCCCTTGCTGTGGTCCCGCACCCCTCCTCTCAACCCCTCCCCTACCCCGACCTCAAAATAATACATTTTTCACAAAAGATTGCACACTTTCCTGACTGCAGTGGTTGAGCTTGAATGATATGATGCATTGAGAAAAGGTGTTTCTTTGAATAACACAATGAGTGAAGCAACCTGAGTTGATTAGTGGTTAAAGTGAAGCATCCTGAGTTGATTGGTGGATAGAGTGAAGCAACCTGAGTTGATTAGTGGTTAGAGTGAAGCAACCTAAGTTCATTGGTGGATAGAGTGAAGCATCCTGAGTTTATTGGTGGTTAGAGTGAAGCAACCTGAGTTGATTAGTGGTTAGAGTGAAGCAACATGAGTTGATTAGTGGTTAGAGTGAAGCAACCTGAGTTGATTGGTGGTTAGAGTGAAGCAACCTGAGTTGATTGATGGTTAGAGTGAAGCAACCTGAGTTGATTAGTGGTTAGAGTGAAGCAACCTAAGTTGATTGGTGGATAGAGTGAAGCAACCTGAGTTGATTGGTGGTTAGAGTGAAGCAACCTGAGTTGATTGGTGGTTAGAGTGAAGCAACCTGAGTTGATTAGTGGTTAGAGGGAAGCAACCTGAGTTGATTGGTGATTAGAGTGAAGCAACCTGAGTTGATTAGTGGTTAGAGGGAAGCAACCTGAGTTGATTGGTGGTTAGAGTGAAGCAACCTGAGTTGATTGGTGGTTAGAGTGAAGCAACCTGAGTTGATTAGTGGTTAGAGTGAAGAAACTTGGCAATTTAGCACTGTTCTTAGGCATTTCTCTCTCCCTGAAAGCATCTCCTTTACAGTGTCTCTCTGTTTTGCTCTCCCTGTCTTTCTTGTGGTTGTAAATGCTTTGTGATGAGACTCCACAGGCTATCCCATATAGCACTGTAA
This sequence comes from Salvelinus fontinalis, assembly GCF_029448725.1. Classification (NCBI taxonomy): domain Eukaryota; kingdom Metazoa; phylum Chordata; class Actinopteri; order Salmoniformes; family Salmonidae; genus Salvelinus; species Salvelinus fontinalis. Next base: position 12,910,350 of record NC_074668.1, read on the forward strand.
GGTGTTCCCCTAGCTATCCCATAAAGCTCTGTAATGTGTTCCCCTAGCTATCCCATATAGCTCTGTAAGGTGTTCCCCTAGCTATCCCATATAGCTCCATAATGTGTTCCCCTAGCTATCCCATATAGCTCTGTAATGTGTTCCCCTAGCTATCCCATAAAGCTCTGTAATGTGTTCCCCTAGCTATCCCATATAGCTCTGTAAGGTGTTCCCCTAGCTATCCCATATAGCTCTGTAAGGTGTTCCCCTAGCTATCCCATATAGCTCTGTAAGGTGTTCCCCTAGCTATCCCATATAGCTCTGTAATGTGTTCCCCTAGCTATCCCATAAAGCTCTGTAATGTGTTCCCCTAGCTATCCCATATAGCTCTGTAAGGTGTTCCCCTAGCTATCCCATATAGCTCTGTAAGGTGTTCCCCTAGCTATCCCATATAGCTCTGTAAGGTGTTCCCCTAGCTATCCCATATAGCTCTGTAAGTGTTCCCCTAGCTATCCCATATAGCTCTGTAAGGTGTTCCCCTAGCTATCCCATATAGCTCTGTAAGGTGTTCCCCTAGCTATCCCATATATCTCTGTAATGTGTTCCCCTAGCTATCCCATATATCTCTGTAATGTGTTCCCCTAGCTATCCCATATATCTCTTTAATGTGTTCCCCTAGCTATCCCATATATCTCTGTAATGTGCAGTGTGAGACTGAAGTGCCCCTAATAACAGCCCTACATGTCTCTTTGACCTTTAAATTTAATTTCCAGGTGTGCCGGGTGGCTCACCACTATGCACAAATTCGATAAGGAGTTTATCTATCCCAGAGTCCTCTATCCCTGTGGGAGGGGACGCACAGGGGTGGTGACCCTCTTCACAAAGCCTTGGAAATACCAGCATCGTAATAGTTTAGCATCTGGGAAAACCTTGTAAATAAAAGCATTGTAATCGTTTAGCATCTTGGAAAAGAAAGCCAAAAAAAGGTAGCAGGTAGGCCCTGGAATCAGTGTTGCCTGGGTGTGTGAAATCATGATCTATCCCCCAGTGAACTCCCTGACACCTTATCTGCAGTGATGACGAGGCGGCACCAAGGCTTAATTGAAGTGGGTTTGTCTCATCCCTTGCCTGCCTAGCGCTCTCCCATGATCCTCTTCTCCATGGGTCAGTGAGGGGTGCTGGGTGATGGTGGAATTGCTATTTGCTTCCTGACGCCCACTGAGAGGATGTTAGATTGAAGTTATTTTATGCTTGGGTTACCTCTCTCTTTCACTCTTCTGCATCATATCTCCTGCCCTAGTCTCCTCCCCCCCAACCCCAGTCCCAGAGCTCTCTGTTCTGAAAAGCCCTCAAGCAGGAAGAGGGGAGGAGGGTTTCAGTTAAAGGTAGAAGACTTTACTCAGATCATTCCATTGAATAGGTATACTTTCCCCAATAGAGCTCAGTCTAAAATGGCACTCATCTTTCAAAGCAGGGGTCAGCAACAGAATTTTTCTTTGTTTAATTTAGGAAATCTGTTCCCATGTATTCCCACAAAAAAATAGATATATGTGGTCATACTGTAATCAAGGTATGAAATGATTGTTCATTTCAAATCCATTTTTTTAGGCTTAGTTGTGGTCAATTTGCAATGTACAAACTATTATCATTATGTTCCGGCCTCCCGACCATCCACTCGGCCTGCGGTTGAATCGAGTTGCATACCCCGGTTTTAAAGGAAGTGTGTGGTATGAGTTGGGTGGCCGCTTGTATCTCCTGTTGAATTTGTAAACATGCAGGATTTTTAGGGAGATCACCAAACAATATAAAGTACCTTCAAACATTGTGTTGGAATCCTGTTTGTTGTGTAATGTTTTTCATTCTCTGTTTGATTTGTTGTGGATATTCTTAACTAAGAAAAAACGATTTTTAGCAACAGAGCAGCACAGTAGGATTGTGAAGTGGTGTGTGTGTGTTCCCAGGCCTGTTTGTATCTGTAAGTGAGGAGTGCATTAGGAGGATGAGGGTAATGAAGGCTTAGAACGGTTTTGATATTATTACCTACAGCCATAAAAAACTTTGGGATTTTAGATCGGCGTTAACTCACCAGAAATTGGAACAGAAATTGTACTTCCCTTCAAATGGACAGGAACAAATTGTATTGTTCCTGTCCATTCAGCCAGTGGGGTTCTCTGTCCATCATGGAGGGTTTATTTCATGCTTAACAACTTATGGTGTGATCGTGGTAACGTACAGGAACTGAAGTCCTTTTGTTTCCCCGATCTGGAATACCTCACCATCAAATGCCGACCACATTACATCCCGAGAGAATTTTCTTCGGTCATCGTCACTGCAGTGTAGATTCCCCCTCAAGCCGACACCGCGAAGGCTCTCTAGGAACTACACTGGAATATTTTCAAACTGGAAACCGCATATCCTGAGGCCATATTTATTGTAGCTGGGGACTTTAATAAAGGAAATCTAAGGAAAATGCTCCCGAAATTCGATCAACATATCTTCAGTCCTACACGCGCGACACGGACCCTGAATAATTGCTACTCTCCCTTCCGGGATGGCTACAGTGCCCTCCCCCACCTCAAATCCAATCACACCCCCATTAAGCTCCTACCCACCTATAGGCAGAAACTTAAACAGGAAGCTCCAGTGATAAGGACTGTTCAACATTGGTCTGACCAATCGGAATCTATGCTTCAAGATTGTTTTAATCACGCGGACTGGGAAATGTTCCTGGGTTGCCTCTGAGAATAGTATCGACGTCTACACTGACTCGGTGACAGGGTTCATCAGGACGTGCATAGAGGATGTTGTTCCAACTGTGATGATTAGAACTTATCCAAATAAAAAAACGTGGATAGACAGCAGCATTCGCGTAAAACTGAAAGTGCGTACCACCGCATTTAACCATTGCAAGGTAACTGGGAACATGGATGTGTACAAACACATCCACACTGCCCTATCCCACCTGGACAAGAGAAATATAAGAATGCTGTGCATCGACTACAGCTCAGCCTTCGAAACTATAGTGCCCTCCAAGCGCATCACTAAGCTCAGAGCCCTAGGTCTGAACCCTCCCTGTGCAACTGTGTCCTGGACTTCCTGACAGGCTGACCCCAAGTAGTGAAGGTAGGCAACAGACTGCTGCTCTAACCTCCAAGGTTAATTGGCTGTAATTGGCCTGGGGTGAACACAGTGCTACTGCACAGAGCCGCTAACGTTTTTGAAGAAATATTGAAAAAGCTGATGAGAGACACAAGATGTGTTAAGGAATAGTGAAGTTAATAATGAGGTGTATTTTGACGAATGGATCGGTAAATGCATCCTGATCTAGCCTTAAATTGCTTTTTTTTTTACCGACACACAGTGGTCTTAATTTATACATTTCCTCATTGACTATGCAAGATACTGGCGCCACAAAAAACACGGTTCACTTTGTGTTGGAGGATAATGCATTCAGGGAAACTCCCTTTACGGTATGTATATGTCCGGAGAGTTACTTTGAATAACTCTCTCTAGAGCCCTCCAACACCGTCATTACACAGACACACAGTGGACGTGTTTAAAACAGCAGACACTCACACAATGTGGTTTTGAGTACGTACATATCTTTTTATTGGCGCATATATCACCCCGCGCAGAGACATCTAAAAGAGACCGTGATCTATACCAAAACATTAATCATCATTCATTGTATGTTAATAAATTCAGAATTTCTCCATTTACCATGCGGACGTCCACACGTGCTGGAAATGCAACCTTTCCAGAGCTCATAAATCACACAGACTGAGTCATCTGACAAAGTACCCAAACACAGGCAGAGCCAGTCCCCAGGGCACAAACACACACCATCTAACGTGGTGGAATCAGAGCTCAGAGCGGGAACGAGGCCCGCCACCCCGCCTGCCTCACTCTGCTTCTTCGCTGCCAACCCCTGTCACCACACTGGAGCCGAGCAAGTTAAGAGGCGCGGGATCAGAGGGGATTGTGGGATGCCTGTGTCCTCCTCCACATAGTATCTGGCCCCTCTCTCTCGCTCTCTCTGCGCTGACCCCAAAAGCTTTGTCTCCTTAGTAATGACTATCAAATACATGCACTGTTGGTTTCATGGAACCTAAGTGTATAAATGAGAAAGCAGAAGGACTCAAAGCTCGAGGTGCTTCAGTTCTAAATGATGTGTTCTCCTCATGGTGCAAATTGCTTTAATCCAGCTGTTTAAGGAAGATTTGCTAAGCAGACATGAGGTGTCTACAGACATGAGTACATCTGCAGGGAAACAACGTGAGTCTTCGCTCACAGCGAAAAGATGAAGAGAAACAGATTTCTTCGTTAATAAGTTTGGAAGGACAATAAATCGGAGCTATTCAAGTGTAAGGCTGTTATTTGTGTGCATACACAACAGATTAGATTATTTTTATCCTGAGGGAAAGGGTCTCAATTTTTTTTGCCTCTTTACCTTTTTATCAAAGGTAGTCACGTGACTAGGGTATACACTTGCTGTATGCTACAGATTAAAAGATTAAAGGCTTTGTGGGAACGATGCATCCTCTAAAAGCGTATTATTGTCAACAGGGCAAGGATGCTACAGCTGTGCTGTTTCATTATGCAAAGGAACTATGTAGCGCGATGTAGAAATATGTCATCACATGATTATCACTAGCGTTGTGGTCCTCTGATATTTGTATTTGTATTTATTATGGATCCCCATTACTTCCTGCCAATGCAGCAGCTACTGTTAAGGCAGTTATACAATAAAAAAACAATTTCACAACACATTAAGTGTGTGCCCTCAGGCCACTACTCTACTACCACATATCTACAAAATCCATGTACGTGTGTACGTAGTGAGTATGTTATCATGTGTGTGTATGCGTGTGTCTGTGCCTGTGTGTGTGTCTCTTCACAGTCCCCTCTGTTCCTTAAGGTGCATTTTTATCTGTTTAAAAAGAAAATCTGATTCTACTTCTTGCATCAGTTACTTGATGTGGAAAATAGTTCCATGGCTCTATAAAGCACGGTGCGTAGTCTGTTCTGGACTTGGGGACTGTGAAGAGAGTCTTGTGGGGTATGCATGGGTGTCTGAGCTGTGTGCTAGTGGTTTAAACAGAAAACTCAATGGATTCAACATGATATGCAAAGGACCACGGATCTTTCTCTCTCGCTCTCTGTGTGTGGATCCCGTTCCATCTTGTGGGTTGCCTGGGCCTCTCCCACGAGACAGGAGGACTAGGGGTTGTATCTGACTTGGAAGCTGCTCTTGACTAATTGATTCGATCTGATGGAATGCGTACAATGTCTCACTTTCTCCCCGTGCTGCCTCACGATTGTCACTTGCTCATGTGTGCCAGGGTGTATGTGTGTGTGATATTAGAAGGAAGCATGTTTGTTTTTGCCTGAAATGGTTGTTCTCAGATCCTACAAAACCTGCCCCCGGTATTTTAAATGATTGTTGAGCTGACTGATGTTCTCCCCATTGTGAAGAGTGCTATATGAATCTAAATGTATGTGCATTGATCCCCTGTCACTCCCAGTGTATTCTACAGACTACTGGTGGAACGCACTCCCTCCACTTCTGTTAGATTATGTTCAGTGTGTTCTACCCAACGTCTTGTGTTCTACCTAACGTCTTGTGTTCTCCCCAACGTCTTGTGTTCTACCCAATTGTGTTCTACCCAACGTCTTGTGTTCTACCCAACGTCTTGTGTTCTACCCAACGTCTTGTGTTCTACCCAACGTCTTGTGTTCTACCCAACGTCTTGTGTTCTACCTAACGTCTTGTGTTCTACCCAACGTCTTGTGTTCTACCCAATGTCTTGTGTTCTACCCAACGTCTTGTGTTCTACCCAACGTCTTGTGTTCTACCCAATGTCTTGTGTTCTACCCAATGTCTTGATATGCTGCAATCCAGTAAACACTATTGATCCCATCAGGACAGGTATCTTCCAACTGTAGGGGATTGTATCTACTCCTGTTGTTGATGGATCTATAATGGTATCTTTATCTGTCACCCCTGACTGCTCTTTGTGGTTACGGTGTCAGGTCGGGTCCATAGACATAATGACCCGGTTCTGATAGGCCCAGTCCCACAGGCCTTTGACTTCAGCATGCCGTGCCGTTCATGCCCACTCCTTTAATTGATCTAATCGTTTAACCGATTGGTCAAAGTAATCAGTCTCTCCCAGTCCTACAGGGCTGAACAATGACACGTCTTTAGTGCCTGCTGCCTGTGCCCTGTGTGTATCTAGGCCAAAGGAGTAACAGACCATTGACACACACACCATTATATTCCACATACTGGGACAACTTATGATATTTCAAACAGTTTGATAAGGAAATACATAATTGTAATGAGCATCCTGATTATATATATAATATTTTTACCGAGGCAGGTTTATCATTTTACCAGTTCAACATTTCATCATTCAACATCTAACCTAGGCTAACTTACAACATGACTGAACATTGCAGTTTTTATTTTGTTACAAAGTATATGCTCAGAAGTGTACCTTCCCTGTGCATGGTGTGAAGGTCTACAGTTGGATGTCCGTGTGAATTTCCCCTCAGGAAGACACATTGGCTGGATTCAGAAGGCCACTGGGGAATGATCAAGTGTGCATCCCATCCGACCTGCATCCTCTTCCCATTATGCTGACATTTCATCCCAGCGTTTAATTTGGGCCTCTTCTAAAGAACAGGTAATAGAGTGGAGGTATACAGGGACCCAGAATTAAGCAGTTTCACACCGAATGGGAATTTGGTTTGATAAATGTGCCGTCGCTGGTAACTAATAATACATATTTTAAGTAGCAGAGCAACGGCCCAGTAAAGGTAGCATCATTATTAATGTGGGAGTCGCCGTGTGTTTCACTCAGGGTTACGGCACAAGGTCAAAGCGTGTTTCACTGAATTAAAAGCCATTTTGAGCTATGGCACTCCTAATCAACTGAGACCTAAAGGTGCATAGCTCAGTTATAATGAGGCACCAATGAATTAAAATAAACAGCTAGATCTAGTGATTTATAAAGGCGATGTGCTATCCTTATAGCTCGTTAGCCATGATGGATACTCTTTATTCTTCAGGCTCTTTACCCACAGGAGCCAAGCTTTTAACCAAGTAATATCTTCCTCTATTGTCAGAGCGCACATTTCCAGCAGGACACTTATCCCAGTCATTATGAAAAGTGGCGACACAATGCAAGAGTAATGGTAATGTATGCCTTCCAAATAGATGATTTTCCCCCTTCTCTCCATTTGCCCATGTAGAACTATGACTCTAGCGTTTTAGGCCCATGAATTCATCATCATATTTTCGCATGGGGCTCTCATATTCCCGAAAGGACTCCTAATCCTTGATACTGGAAATGTTTTGCATTTAAAGGGGTCATTTTGTTTGGGGAATTGATGGTGGTGGTTAGTAGGATGGGGGTGACGGGGGGTCTGCTTTCAAGTGGATCACTTATATACATTTTTATATTTTTATGAGAGATAAGTGGCTAGTGCTTATTTAAACAATTTTTCTTTTAAAAAGGAAGGTTCTTCAGTGGATAACGTGCTACCTAATGGCAAACTAATACGCTGATTTGTAAGATTCTGGGATAACGATATTTGATGCTCACTCGTTCCTACCGTCAGATTGGGACTTACTGTGAAAGCAGTGTGCTGTCTGCCAGCAAGTGCAAAATATTGTTAAATATTTTTTTTGTATTGATCTAGCCCCACAATTACTTGTTGTGCTCAAGCCCGTCAGTGCTCAGGCTAATGACCCTGGTGACTGGGCCCAGCGCGACGACGGTGCTTTAGCCCTGGCGAGGCGAAGGGAGGGAGCAGTGAGGCGTGCCCATGTAGCCACCCAACCCCCTCCTGTCGCTTATGTTGGGACACGCCAGAGCATTAGCCACTTCATCAGCCCCTTTGTCGCCCGGCTCTCTTTTGTGTTGCCCTTGAAGGACACGGGCAAAGCCAGAGCCAGCTTTTTTCTCTTTACATCTTGATGCAGCTATTAATTCCAGGGCTTTGTAGGCGATCAGTGAATTGGCTCAACTCCCTCTTAGTTTATTCCTCCTGATTCCCTGATTCCGTCTGCTCAACTCACCCACCACATTGGAAGTTGGAAAACAAATGCCTCTAACATTTAGTGTTATTTTAGATATTTCTTAGTTAGTCCTGTGAATCAAGCAGAGGCATACTGGTACAATTAGACAGTATAATTCCTGGAGTGAGGAACACTGTTACTCTATTGAAGGGAACAGGAGACGTCCACTGACTTGGAACATTCACTTCCTTAGACCGGCTCTATAGTGTCACTGAGGACACACAATTGACCTGAGTGGGTCAAGGCGTGAAACCACTTCCATCACATAAGTTTGATCGATTGAATGTGTACTCGCCCGTACATAGATGTTTTTCCATGCAGAAAGCTAGACTCACATGTCTCCACACATTTCAAGGTAATTCTCACTTCTGATGACAGGATCTGTCTGATACCTGCCCATTTCCGTCTCAACATCTGAATGCCATACTTGGCTGAACACATTTTACATTGACGTTTTAGTCATTTAGCAGACGGCCTTATCCTGAGCTCCTTACAGTAGTGAGTGCATACATTTTGTTATTTTTTTCTGTACTGGTCCCTCGTGGGAATTGAACCTGCAACCCTGGCATTTCAAGCTCCATGCTCTACCAACTGAGCCATCACTCAAATTATTCTCCCTCTAGCTGGCTTGCCGGATGTTGGAGCGTTCCGTTTGTCAGTGTTTACAAACAAATCAAGTCACGGTGAAGTATGGGGGCCATTTCCTTTTGCCAACAGGAAGTGGTAGTTGGTTTAGTTCTTACACAGTGTTTAAAACATGCATCAAGTCATTCTTTCATATTTAGTTTGATTTCAGGTTCAAATGTAAAAGAAGGGAGGACCGTCTTAGTTGTGGAACACAGGACGTACCTGGGTATTAAATCTTAACCTACTTATGCGACACACAACATTTCAGCAAAGCTTGGACCAAAGCGAATTTGGGTCAGATTCTGTTCCCTGCTTAAGAAGTCAACTGGTATTATCAATGTCACATACTCAGCATTATGTGAACGTCAATAAATGGTACCTATGCTGTAGTTATGGATGTTCGATGGTTTTATATAATAAATGTTCCTCATCGATAGCCTGTATAACATGAATCATTGACTCTTGGATAATGTCCCAGACTGTATTTCCTATGCTGGTGTCCCTTCCATTGAGCCACATGCAGCGTTTCTCTTCTGCTCCATCTCTCCTGTGCACATTTTTCTGTTTCTCCTCTCTCCTTTCCCTCAGCTTGGGCTGGAGGTCGTGGATTCTTTTCTGCCTCTCCCCGTAGGTCAGCTAGGTCGCCCGAGTCCCGGTTGCGACGGCTCCGAAAATGAGAAGCCCCGCTTGGCTCCCCTGCCGGCGACCGGGAGCAACCCTCGCCAGCGCCCGCCAGATGATTAATGCCACCCCCGTCCATCCACAAACCTTTTTGCCGTAGATAATGCCAGGCAGCAAGCGAGCCGGACACTTTTAATGTATAATTTAGTTGAAACAGTCAGCACTGGCTATGCAATTTTTTAAAATGATAAATGATGCCGTACAGCAGCAGGGATTGATTTGCTGTAAATGAAACTAATTAAGGAAATGTCAAACATAATTAATAAAACAGGTTTAAGCTGCAAAACATTGTCAATTGAATGAATGAGGAGGCATTGGCTCCCGTTGTTCTGGCTTTATTAAGGGCTCATGTTTAGCTTGTTTCCTGCTCTAGAATGCACTATCCCCACCTCACACCCTCCACCACCAATTCCCTGAGAGAGGGAAAATACATTTGCTTGTCTCTCCACTGACTGTAGAAATTAATTGCTGAAATCTTGTCCCATCCAAGTCTTACATTCACTCGCAGGACATTAACATAACTAATTTGAAAGAGCCCAAATGACTGCATAATGGAGCTCCATCATCACGCATCGTAGTCGCTGTTCATACCAAATTAGCTCAGGGTTTATAATTGAAATTTTCCCCTTTTCCAATTTTTATACAAATTTTCCTCTCTTTTTTCCGCCCTCCTCCTTGCTATCTGGCCTTTTCATCTTGTTCTCGATAAGAACAAACGTTTATAATTTAAAAAGAGAGTTTTTGAACTATAATTGGGGGGGGGGGAAAGGCTAGAAGAGGGTCTGCTAGAGGAGTCCCATCCTTAGTCCTGTTAATGATGCTGGAGACCTTGCAGCCTCCTGAGAGCCCAGAGAATAATGGGATGGGCTATTTTTATGAGGGTCCCGAGCAGCGGGCCGGTACTGGAGCCCTGGTGTGGTGTGAAGCAGCCAGGGCTAGTGGGGACCAGCTCTCAGCCTTCCAGGCACAGTCCTGCCTATCAGTTCCACCCGTCTGCCCTGTGCCCCGCTCCATCTTCTGCTCCTGCCCTTGCCACAGAGAGAGGGGAAGGGGGAACATCTGCCGCTCTCCCTCCCCACACAGACAACACACTGGGAGAGTCCTATTTACTTGCACATACACACACGCAGTCATAGGCAGAGTACAGACACTCACATATTCTGTTCATTTCTTCTTGTGCTTTATTATTTTTCATTATCCAAATTTGGACGCTTAAATGAATCTTGAAAAAGTCAACTTAAACCCCTTGGGGTTGTTTTTAATATTATGTCTGGATGACAGATGACTGTAGCAGTGCAGCCGTCGTGAATGGCCTCACATTTACCGCTAAGATGATTTTCACAGCAGTGCTCTCAGACCGGCTCCTGTATTTAAAGGTTCGGGTATTTAAGTGCATCGCTCTTAATCCATAACCTTTCATTAGACTGTTTTCTTTCCCCTATTATTCCTGCGACTAGAGGAGAGCTAGTTGGTAATTAGCGGTAGTTCATAATCAGTGTGGTCAAATGAGGTACGCTCCGAGTTAGGCTCAGGGATATAATTTTATGTCAATTATTACCATATGCAATTCTCTGACTGGTGTCTCTGACTGGAGCCAGGGTCTCCACTCTTTGCGTTTATTGCCTGGTCTTGTTAGGTGGTGAGTGGGTATCAAATCTGACTGTACCAAACATAAAAGTGACTATGTGGGGCAGAGGGGCCAGAGCTGCTTCATACGCGCATATGGCAGGATAAAAAGCAGCTCTCCAAAATGTTACACACATGCTGACACACAATCACACAGGCATGCACACCACAACGTGTGTGTGTGTGTGTGTGTGTGTGTGTGTGTGTGTGTGTGTGTGTGTGTGTGTGTGTGTGTGTGTGTGTGTGTGTGTGTGTGTGTGTGTATTTGTATTTATTAAGGATCCCCATTAGCTGCTGCCAAAGCAGTAGCTACTCTTCCTGGGGTCCAGCAACATTAAGGCAGTTATATACAATTAAAAATATTACATGACATTACATTTCATAACACTTTTCACAACACATTAAGTGTGTGCCCTCAGGCCACTACTCTACCACCCCATTCTGTATCTAAAATACAACATCCTTGTGTACATGTGTGTAGAGTGTGTGTGTTATGTGTATGCATGTGTCTGTTCCTGTGTGTGTGTGTGTCTCTTCAAAGTCCCTGCTGTTCCATAAGGTGTATTTTATCAGTTAAAAAAAAATTCTGATTCAACTGCTTGCATCAGTTACCTGATGTGGAATAGAGTTCCATGTAGCCATGGATTTATGTAGTACTGTGCGCCTGCCATAGTCGGTTCTTGACATTGGGATTGTGACGAGACCTCTGGTGGCATGTCTTGTGGGTTATACATGGGTGTCCAAACTGTGTGCTAGTGGTTTAAACAGTCAGCTTGGTGCATTCAGCGCATTCAGTATGTCAACGCTTCTTACAAAAACAAGTAGTGAGGAAGTCAATCTCTCTTCTACTTTGAGCCATGAGAGATTGACATGCATATTACAAATCTTAGCTCTCCATGTACATTTAAGGACCAGCCGTGCTGCCCTGATCTGAACCAATTGTAATTTTCCTAAGTCCCTCTTTGTGGCACCCAACCACACGACTGGACAGTAGTCCAGGTGCAACAAAACTAGGGTCTGTAGGACCTGCCTTGTTGATAGTGTTGTTAAGAAGGCAGAGCAGCACTTTATTATGGACAGACTTCTCCCCATCTTAGATACTGTTGCGTCAACATGTTTTGACCATGACAGTTTACAATACAGGGCTACTACAAGCAGATTAGTCACCTCAATTTGCTCAATTTCCACATTATTCATTACAATATTTAGTTGAGGCTTATGGATTAGTGAATGATTTGTCCCAAATACAATGCATTTAGTTTTTGAAATATTTAGGACAAGCTTATTTCTTGCCACCCCTTCTGAAACTGACTGCAGCTCTTTGTTAAGTGTTGCAGTGATTTCACTCGCTGTAGTAGCTGACGTGTATAGTGTTGAGTCCTCTGCATACATTGCCACACTGGCACACTGGCTTTACTCAAAGCCAGTGGTATGTCATTAGTAAAGATTGAGAAAAGTAAGGGGCAATGTCATTGTTGATAGACAACAATAAAAGTTTCAATTCTTCCACACTCACTTTTAATATTTCAAAATTACTCTGCTTGTTTTTAATAACTTGGTTAGTTGTACTTCGATGTGTAGTGCCAGCGTTTGTTGCTGGCATGTCATGCCTAAATTTGCTAATCTTGCCGATGAAATCATTAAAGTAGTTGAAAATATCATTGGGTTTTGTGATGAATGAGCCATCTGATTCAATGAATGACGGAGCTGAGTTTGCCTATTTGCCGAAAATTTCATTTAAGGTGCTCCAAAGCTTTTTACTATCATTCTTTACATATTTTATCTCTGTTTCATAGTATAGTTTCTTCTTCTTTTTATTCAGTTTAGTCACATGATTACTCAATTTGTAGTACGTTTGCCAATCGTTGTGCAGCCAGACTTATTAGCCATTCCTTTTGCCTCATCCCTCTCAACCATACCATTTTTCTTTTTTCTTCTTCAATTTAGCAGTTTTTACATTCATTTTCTTAATGGGTGCATGCTTATTAGTAACTGGAATAAGCTATGTCATAAATGTGTCAACTGCGGCGTCTGGTTGCTCCTCACTACACACCACAGACCAGAAAATATTATTTTCTTTTCCTAGATATGACTACTATATTTCCCCTCATCAATCTACACACAATACCCCATAATGACAAAGCAAAAACAGGTTCAGACATATTTGCTAGTTTATAAACAATAAATAAAAATATATCCCATTTACGTAAGTATTCAGACCCTTTACCCCGTACTTTGTTGAAGCACTTTTGGCAGCGATTACAGCCTTGAGTCTTCTTGGGTATGAAGCTACAAGCTTGGCACACCTGTATTTGGGGAGTTTATCCCATTCTTCTCTGCAGATCCTTTCAAGCTCTATCAGGTTGGATGGGGAGTGTCACTGCACAGCTATTTTCAGGTCTCTCCAGAGATGTTCGATTTGGTTCAAGTCCGGGCTCTGGCTGGGCCACTCAAGGACATTCAGAGACTTGTCCCGAAGCCACTCCTGCGTTGTCTTGTCTGTGTGCTTAGGAACGTTGTCCTGTTGGAAGGTGAACCTTCACCCCAGTCTGAGGTCCTGAGCGCTCAAGAGCAGGTTTTTATTTTGCTTTGTCATTATGGGGTACTGTGTGTAGATTGATAAGGAGAAAAAATGATTTAAACAATTTTAGAATAAGGCTGTAAGTTTTATTTGTAAACAGGAAGCAGGAAGATAGTCATGGTCTGTTTTGCCGAAGGGAGGGAGTTTCTGTGGGCAGAATAAAATTGGTCTCTCAGAATAAAACGTTTTAAGGCCCCTAGTTGCACAGGAGACGTATTGGTAGAAGCGAGGTAACTACATTTTGACTATATTATCCCACACAGCTACATGGATGCACTTTCATGCTAGGTTTAGGACCTCACATGGAAGCGTATAGAGACCCCAACCAATTGTCTTCTTTGGTTTAGATACAAGCATGATGAACCCTCTAACACAATAAATTAATTGGTACTTGGTGAAAATCTATTTTTGGGACCTAACTTGCTCATCACTTTTCCATGTGGTTTCTTCCTTCACATACTACATTAAATGGTGACCTCTTCCTAACTATTTGGTCAAATGATTCATTTTGTGTATGGTTTCCTAGAAACAAGGGTGACTCAACTAACCTCTTTGGCTTAACTTACCCCACTCTCCCCTAGTATTCTCCCTCTTTTCCTCCACAAATTCCTGAATAGAATCCTACCTTACCAAATGCCAAGGGTCACGAGTCAACATATGCAGTGTGAATTACAATTTATTACTCTTAATTTGCATGAAATGTTTCTCTTCTGACAACCTTAAGTAAATCATGTAGGCTACTCTATAATGTATGAGGGCCGGCTGGCTTGTTTTGTAAAATCCAACGCTATTGGCTACAGCCCCAGTGTTGGGTTCCCATAAGACCGTTGTTCTCATCTACGTTCCACGCACGGTGACTGAAATCACTGCTGGTGCAGGTATTTATAGAAAGCATATGCAAAGAAGACTGGTGGTATGTTGGATTGTTAGAGGAGAGGGATGACAGGTAGATGCATAGAGAGAAAGACTGGGGGAAGACTCTCTCTCTCAGGCACATCTAATGAGTTAGGAGGGCCTCTTCTCCTTATTTCATTTGAATATATTCTGCTTTGGGCTAGGAGTATGGTAGTGTCTCTCTTCCCTCCATATTCTTTATTCCTGAAGGCTCATTATTTTACACTGGCTGTATGTGTGGAAGTTGGAGTGGATCCGGTATCTGGACTCTCTCCCTGAGCTGGATTTATCAAAACCTACAATGCTGGGAGGGTCTTCCTCCTCCTCCTCCGCCACCACCTCCTCTTCCTCCTCCCCTTCCTCCTCCCCTTCATCTTCCTCTTCCTCCACCTCCCACGGACATCAAACCATTCACTCTACTAGGCGAACAAAGGATGAACAAAGGATATAAAAACTCACACTCTTAGTTGTGTGTAAGACTTTTTGCAGGCTAATTTAACTTCCGAAGCATTTCATTCACACCATATAACAGTGCATTATGAAATGCAATCTCCTTGTCCTGTCTCTGGGTTCCCTGAGTAAGATTGACTTAGGCTACAGAATCTGCTTAACATCAGAGAGGAAGAGGCAAAGCTAGAGGATTTATCCCGGCCAAAATCTGCTCGAGTGAGATAGGCAGACCAAGTGGGGATTTTTTTGTACGCGTGTCAAATTACGCAAGGCTTATTTAATTGAATAGAAGTTTTGTAATATTTAGGTTGTTCCAAATGTATTGATACACAAGTGGTATTCTGGCAACTTTGAGAAAAACACCTTAGTTGTGCCTGTTGTTCACATGCATATCTGCCCTCTATTTGGCTATAAGGGTCCACCTGATCTTGCCTTCCCCCTCCCATCTTTGAGAACATGTATTTCCATTTTTCACTCAACTATCTTGTCAATATTTGTTAGCATCATGGGTTTACATTTGATCAAACATGGCTGATGTCTCTGTCAGCAGACACAGTTGTGTTTGCCTGTCATTGCATACCTTCTAGGTGAAGAATTAAGCTATTTGGAGAATGAATATATCTTTTTAGTGCATTTACATTTTTGTAAATAGCAGATGCTCTTATCTAGAGCAACATACTGTAGTGAGTGCATACATTTTCCATACTGGTCCCCTGTGGGAATTGAACCCACAACCCTGGCATTACAAGGGAATGCTCTACGAACTAAGCCAAATAGGAATCGATTCTGGATTAAACAAATAACCTGAAAATGCGGTTTGCTGTTTTTCATAATGTAGAAAACAGAGACCGACCGATATATTGTTTTACCGCTTTTATCTGCCGATATGGGCCTTTTACCAACATACCGTATTGGTCGATCATTCCACCGTTAACCGATATTAAAAAAATTGAATGAAAAAAAGAAACCTCATGTTTATCTGAACAATTGCGGCCATTCTCATGGTGTTTCGTTATTGTCACAATGTATTAAATCAACATTTGAATCATATTTCTTGGACAATTGCTCTTTGGAATGGCAGTTTATGAGAACTCAGTGTATAACATTTAAACATTCTATTTCCCTGCTGTAAAACAGTATATCGGTATCGGTAAGTTTGTTCCCTAAAAATGTTTTCATCGGTATTGCACCCCCAAAAATAATATCGGTCTGGCTCTAGTAGCAAGGTTAAGTTATTCCCCTATTCTAGGTTAAGAACACAAGGGCTTTTATTTTGATATACCAACCAGAGGTAATGGCACTGACTGGTTGCACTTGTATTTTTATATACCATCCAGGGTTAATGACACTGATTGATTGAATTTCAATTTTGATATCAGCAGAGTGATGTTAGAGAGGGTTGACTAGCTCAATCAGGGCACATGAGGGGTTATTTTATCTCTCAATGAATGTTCACCTGTTCAGCTTGAGCACATGTTGTGTTTAGCATTCTATGCTAGTTTCAGTATGCAGAGTAGCATGTAAGCAGTAGCTATGCTGATATTTCATTACTTAAACAAACTGGATATACGTTGTATTCTTACTGGTCAGGGACTGAGTGTTGTATTGCTTTATATTCAACAAGTTAGGATGCAGTTAACCTGTCTAGGATCAGCGTGGCGCTAGCGGCACACCCCCCCCCCCCCACTGAAAAACCAGTGCCGCGAAATTCAAAAAGAATATTTTTTTTAAATATTTAACTTTCACACATTAAAGTCCAATACAGCTAATGAAAGACACAGATCTTGTGAATCCAGTCAACATGTCCGATTTTTAAAATGTTTTACAGGGAAGACACAATATGTAAAGATGTACATCTATTACCTAAAAACACATTAGCATAATCCACCATCTTTTATTTGTCCACCAACACCAGTAGCCATCACCAATTCGGCTAAACTAAGATATTTATAGCCCCTAACCAACAAAAAAACTCATCAGATGACAGTCTGATAACATATTTATGGTATGGGATAGGTTTTGTTAGAAAAAAGTGCATATTTCAGGTAGATGGCATAGGTTACAATTGCACCCACCGTCACAAATGGAATAGAAAAACTACTTAGAGCAACGTGTTTACCTACTTACTAATCATCAAACATTTCGTAAAAATACACAGCATACACGAATCGAAAGACACAGATCCTGTGAATACAGACAATATTTCAGATTTTCTAAGTGTCTTACAGCGAAAACACAATAAATCGTTATATTAGCATAGCACATAGCACATAGCAGCCCAGCATTGATTCTAGCCAAAGTGAGCGATAACGTCAACATCGCCAAAAATATATTAATTTTTTCACTAACCTTCTCAGAATTCTTCAGATGACACTCCTGTAACATCATATTACACAATCCATATAGAGTTTGATCGAAAACGTTTATATTTAGCCACCAAAATCATGGTTAGACAATGTGAAATGTAGCTCAGCTGGTCAAAAAAATGTCCTTGCGCCACTTAGACAGTGATCTACTCTTATACATAAATACTCATAAACGTGACTAAAAAATATAGGGTGGACAGGGATTGATAGACAATTTAATTCTTAATACAATTGCGGAATTACATTTTTTAATTTATCCTTACTTTTCAATACAGTTTGCGCCAAGCGAAGCTACGTCAAAAAACATGGCGTCCTAAGCCACTAAAATGTTTCGACAGAAACACGATTTATCATAATAAAAATGTCCTACCTTGAGATGTTCTTCCGTCAGTATCTTGGGCAAAGGATCCTTTCTTGGGAGTAAGCGTCTTTTGGTGGAAAGCTGTCCTCTTGCCATGTGGAAATGCCAACTGCGTTCGGGATGAACTGAAAAGCGTGCCCAACTATTCACATCGTTTCAAAAATAAATGTCCCAAAATCGCACTAAACGGATATAAATTGCTATAAAACGCTTTAAATTAACTACCTTATGATGTTTTTAACTCCTATAACGAGTGAAAAGATGACCGGAGAAATATAACAGGCTAAACTAACGCTTGGAACAGGTGCGGGCCGGTGTCCTCTAGGCGCATGACGCAGCTCCAAAAGAATGACTAGCCTCAGGGTTTTTTCATTTGTAGTGCCTGTGAACGCGCAATCGACCCCATTGGAATCGTCATCACGTAAAGGCATCCAGGGGAAGACGTAAGAAGTGTCCGTATAGTCCTAGCAATGACAGTGCCCTTTTAACTGACTTCAGAACAGTGGCCAACATTTCTCAAATCTGACTCCATGTCAGGGAAATTGCTGTAGAATGGGCTCTGTTCCACTTAGAGACAAAATTTCAACTCCTATAGAAACTATAGACTGTTTTCTATCCAATAATAATAATAATATGCATATTGTACGATCAAGGATTTTGTGGGAAGCCGTTTCAAAAATTACCCAATTAGCATAAATAGTCTAAACAGCGCCCCCATCCCCAACAGGTTAAGACACGTTGAACTGAATGCAAGTTATCCATTTCTATAACTTCACTGTATATACAAGTATGGCACATTTCTCTATTTGAGACATAGACGACAGTTGCAACTTTTTTTTAGATGCATAATATAATTTGCATTACCTCAGCGTGTTCATGTTGATATTTTTGTGGAAGTGTGTAAGCAGCTGAAATACATTGTACTGAATGTCTAGTATTCTCTATTTCTACAGACAAAATAAGAAACTCCCAATTTTGATGAGAGAGCCAAAAGAAACCCTGGTAGGAACCAAACATAACTTATATCTGTCAATAGGCTTCCACATAAGCAGGAAGTGTCAACAACTGTCTCGCGTAGCTGTTGGGTTTCTCTCTGCCATTGCAGAAGTGCTGGTGTTTCTAAGACACTAGTAGAAGCACCAGAGGAGGTTTTGCGGCCGCCAGCCGCTGTGATTCACACTGTGTTGATGCTTGGTGTTTTATTTGGACTCATATAGCCCTGTTACATTCCTGCCGAGGTTGTGTAGCCCTCTGAGAATACGACTGTGGATGGAGTAGCAGCAGTCAGACAGTGTTCTCCCCTGATTGGCTCTTGTGTTAAAGACTTTTTAGCGCTGGGCTGGCTGTAATGACATCCAGGGGCCTACGAGCCGTGATTCACAGACCCTCGGGTACTCCAGAGCAGCTCAGGAAAACCACGTTCAGCACAAGTGTCTCGCTTTTTCCGCTGTGCTTCTTTGACCCTTCTAAGCGGGTTAACGCACTCGAGAGGGGGAGCGAGGCTCCTACAGTCGACGCTTGGCAAGTTCCGCAACACCCACTTGGAGAGCAAAGGGTGAGGGTTTCCGTTATGCAACCCAGCCTCTGATATGTGAAAACGAACTGTTGTTTGTCTCACTGGAGGAGAGAAGGAGGGGGGGGGGGGCAAGAAGTGTTTAAATTTATAACGGGCAAACTTTCTAATGGAAATAGCACTGACCCCTGCGTGGTCTTGTCTAAGTTGAAGCTTCGCTGTAATCAATACTGGCTCTCAGGGGAGGTCCAGCCAAGGACCTTTTGTTCCCTGTTTGTGGAAATAATGGAGAAGATGGTTTGTTATTTTTCCCAGACACGCTGGAAACGAGCAGATAGGGTTGTAATATTGCGGGTTATGGCGCTGGTGTGTAAAACAACAACAACACAAAAATACACCCCTTCCCACCCCTGGAGACGGTATATATATAAGCAAACACAAACCCTCTGTTTGAAGCCACAGTGCTATCACACAGGTCACAGGGGAGGTGGTGGCGGTGCTGCAGTGGTTGACAAGACCATGTTAAAGGGGATGCAGAGACCCTTGCTCGCTCTGGATAGGGGAAAATATGACCACAGTCACAACAGCAAGGTTCTATGCAAAATCATGTTCTTGTTTGTTTTTTTATATATTTTTTTAAATAAAAGCTTGTCAGTCCTTCAGACAATATTTTGGAGATTATCTTCCTTTTTTTATCAATGTTGTTTATCAAGTAGACTATGAATTATCCTAGATAAATCATATAAGCATAGATTTTTTTTTTTTTTTACCTTTATTTAACTAGGCAAGTCAGTTAAGAACAAATTCTTATTTTCAATGACGGCCTAGGAACAGTGGGTTAACTGCCTGTTCAGGGGCAGAACGACAGATTTGTACCTTGTCAGCTCGGGGATTTGAACTTGCAACCTTCCGGTTACTAGTCCAACGCTCTAACCACTAGGCTACGCTGCCGCCCCTTGACCTGACATCTCAAACTGGAAATACTAGTACAGTAAAAAAATGTATACTCAGTGACCTCAAATGTATTTCCCTCAGCGTAAAACAATGTTACAAATCAGTAGATTCATGGTTGTGTTCATCTAAAAAATGTATAATCTAAACTAGTCTGATGTTATTCCGTGGCCTTAAAGAGCGACTGCCCCTAAAAAGCAACAAATCCCTATGAAAACGGCCTATATGGTATCAATATCAGTCAGAAACATTTATTCTAGTGACCTACAAGGATCATTTTGTTCATAAAGTTTGGAACCTCAGTGCGTCAGAACCAGTAAATTAAGGTTGGAATTGGATTGCAATTATGTCAACAAATCATACCCCCTTTTCCCAAGCTCCACATGAAAATCGCCCCTCCACCCACTTCCCTCCACCCGCTTCTCTTCATTGAATGGGCTCAGTTGTTTCATTGCCCCCAAACTCGGTCAAAGGATCACAGGCCTGTGCCTCCACAGCCAGAGTTCTATGGTTTGCATGCCATGCTTAAGGACCCTAGTATTTGATCGGAATAAGTGCTTGTAGTTTGTCGGTCCCCAAATTGTTTAAGTCTACACCAATAACGCTAGCTCGGTGTACAACGACCGGTGGTGGAGAGTATAACAAGAGATACTGGAATATAATGACCTCTCTGGTATAACCTAGCTAACGACGGTAGATAATATAATTTCTGGTTATGTAGGTAGCTATCTTTTGATAAAACGAGGCAGGCTAGCTAACAATAGCTAGCGAGGCAGGCACGCTATCATTTTAGGTAACGTTATCATAGCTAGGTAACTAGCTAGGTAGCTACATCATTACCATTTAGTTAGATTGTAGCTCATACACGTTTATTGTGTATTGTCTAGATACTGCTGGTTATGTAATGTTATCATTTGATAATGCTAGCGAGGCAGGCTAGCTGCTCACCAACAGTTGTCGATGTGGAGACCATCATTTGGTAGATTTTATCTGACCTGTTCAAACTTCAACATGGGATAGGTGATACCTGACAAACAAACATATACTAACTGCCATTGGTAATAGAACAGAGACTATCTGTGTATGTGTTCACAGAAATATGTATGGAGCCAGCAAGATGCTGTGATGAAGTCCAGACTGACAGACGGGCTTGATACTGATGTCTCTAAATGGAGAGAGACCTGGCACTCGGCATTACAATTTTACTAGACACAACTTTTACTTGCATTGTCTTTTTTTAAATTATTGAATTGAATGGTATCAGTCAATATAAAGAGGGAGAAACCCTCTGTATTCTGCACCAGGATCAGGGAACTCCTGTTGTATACGGGACACCACACAGGAAGGTATGACCACTCTGACATGTTACCATGGTAACCCCATTACCACCACACAGGAAGGTATGACCACTCTGACATGTTACCATGGTAACCCCATTACCACCACACAGGAAGGTATGCCCACTGACATGTTACCATGGTAACCCCATTACCACCACACATGAAGGTATGACCACTCTGCCGTGTTACCATGGTAACCCCATTACCACCACACAGGAAGGTATGCCCACTCTGCCGTGTTACCATGGTAACCCCATTACCACCACACAGGAAGGTATGACCACTCTGTCATGTTTGCCAAGATAGGCCCATTATCACCAGACAAATTGCCGATAGGCTCAGTATCTGTATCGTCTGGGAATGACAATGAATGGTGAAAGGTGCACGTTGTTGTAATAGCAGAACACTGCTTCTATGGTGTTATGTAAAGGGTTGGTTATTCTACATGGACCTGTTACTACATCTGAACGTTATTCAAACACTTAGTTTAGAATATCTACATCAATTCAGCAATTGCATTCTTCTCATGTTACCTATTCAAATCATCCGCAGGCATCTCACCATTCATCTGCCTGTAGTTATTGAACTCAACCTGCAGGAGGTTTGTATATTGTGATTAGTTGGGGGAAACAGCTGCTGGCAAGGTTCTGACAAATGGATGTGTCTTGGTGGTGGCAAGGACACACCCAAGAAACACCCACAACAAACTACACCCCCAAGTCAACTCACGCTTGGCTTTTTTAATGGCTGCCAGCATTTCTTGAGTAACAAGCCAAAAAACAGCAGGTGCAGCTCCCCTCAAATTAAACACAGTATCATTACAGCATTAATGTGCGTTTTTAAGTCATCTGTGTGAAAAATAGTGAGGCGAATTAGATGGCGAATTAGATGGTCTGATGGCAGCTCTCAATCTGATACCTCCTGGGGAGTAATCGATCTCTCTCCAGACCCTGTCCTAGATTTGCCCCTTCGCTGTAGGGTGCTAGGTCCCACACTAACACACTGGTGAAGGAGACACATCCTAAATGAAGTGCTGTGGAAATCAAGTCTGCCCTCCTGTGAAGTGTTCCACTTGCATTGAGCTTAATTCTGCCCACTCATTTGATTTCATTCTCCCCCATCTACTTATCATGCTAAATAAGTCACTTTGCAGAATGCCATTGTGACAGTGTTTGAGACAGGGAGTGACACTCGGCACAGGTTGGTGTGTGATAGGAATAGAGATTTTTTTCTGGCCACTTCCTGTATTCCTAGGCACTTCCTGTATTCCTGGTGCGAGTTGAGATAGTCCGATATGTGCATGCACTTGCACATATTATATACACTGAGTATGCTAAACCATAAAAACACCTGCTCTCTCCAATGACATAGACTGACCAGGTGAATCCAGGTGAAAGCTATGATCCCTTATTGATGTCACTTGTTAATTCCACTTCAATCAGTGTAGATGAAGGGGAGGAGACAAGTTAAGTTAAGACTTGAGACAATTGAGACATGGATTGTGCATGTGTGTCATTCAGAGGGTGAATGGGTAAGACAAAATATTTAAGTGCCTTTGAATAAGGTATGGTAGTAGGTGCCAGGCGCTCCAGGCGCACCGGTTTGTGTCAAGAACTGCAATGCTGCTGTGTTTTTCCCGCTCAACAGTTTCCCGTGTGTATCAAGAATGGTCCACCATCCAAAGAACATCCAGCCAACTTGACACAACTCTGGGAAGCATTGGAGTCAACATGGGCCGGCATCCCTGCGGAACGCTTTCAACACCTTGTAGGGTCCCTGCCCCTCACGATATGAGGCTGTTCTGAGGGCAAAAGTAGTTTTGTATACTCAGTGTATCTCCACTACACACTCACATACACACATCTTACTCTGAGATGAAGAGATTTGTCATCACATTTCTCATACACAGCGTAAATTAAGACAGCAGCAGGCAGGTTGGCACAGCGGGTAGACTGGCACAGTATGCAGTGTGTGCCCGCTCAGTGACCCATCATCTCAGCCTACTTACTACGTAAGCAGTCATCTTCTGCACACCTTCTGCTCAGGGCGTTCCCCCTCAAGGGGCCAGGGTTCCGGTCTAGAAGCACGGTTTCGACTGCTCCTACAGTCTTGCTTCTGTGCTGCAGTTTAACTGATGCCCGGCCCAGAAAGGCCATTTCCATAGACGGCCACATGGAGAAGTTAGATTTGAAAATTCCTATTGCCTTTGTGCACAAAACATTGAATTATTCAAATAATTGCCGCTGAGACAAAAAAAAATGCCTTCACTCACTGTCGAAGATATCAACATTTTATATTCATCCAATGTCTGCCTTGATTTTGGATGATGTGATGACGTCATTGCTACTACCGCTTCTCCCTGTGCGCACTGAGTGCTAGTGCACATGTGATGTTGGTCTGTATAAACCGTAAAAAATCCAGATATAGATGGACAATGAATCGGCATGCACAAACTTGAGTAGATTACTTTGAAAACAATGGTCAGACATCTTTGGCGCAGTCTCCAGTTATTATTGTACCTCAGTGGGTCCCCCTCTCAGTAAAGACCAAAAGGAAGAGAGGGAGAGAGAAGGAGAGAAAGGAGACCTAGTGTTAATTCTCTCTCTCTCTCTCTCTCTCTCTCTCTCTCTCTCTCTCTCTCCTCTCTCTCTCTACTCTCTCTCTCTCTCTCTCTCTCTCTCTCTCTCTCTCTCTCTCTCTCTCTCTCCTCTCTCTCTCTCTCTCTTCTCTCTCTCTCTCTCTCTCTCTCTCCCTAGCTCTCTGTCTCTCTCCCTAGCTCTCTCTGTCTCTCTCCCTAGCGCTCTCTGTCTCTCTCCCTAGCTCTCTCTGTCTCTCTCCCTAGCGCTCTCTGTCTCTCTCCCTAGCTCTTTCTGTCTCTCTCCCTAGCTCTTTCTGTCTCTCTCCCTAGCTCTCTCTCTCTCTCCCTAACTCTGTCTCTCACCCTAGCTCTCTCCCTAACTCTCCTCTCTCTCTCTCCCTAACTCTCCTCTCTCTCTCTCCCTAACTCTCCTCTCTCTCTCTCCCTAACTCTCCTATCTCTCTCTCCCTAACTCTTCGCTCTCTCTCCCTAACTCTGTCTCTCACCCTAGCTCTCTCCCTAACTCTCCTCTCTCTCTCTCCCTAACTCTCCTCTCTCTCTCTCCCTAACTCTCCTCTCTCTCTCTCCCTAACTCTCCTCTCTCTCTCTCCCTAACTCTTCGCTCTCTCTCCCTAACTCCTCTCTCTCTCTCTCTCTCTCTCTCTCTCTCTCTCTCTCTCTCTCTCTCTCTCTCACTCTCTCTCTCTCTCTCTCTCTCTCTCTCTCTATCTCTATCTCTCTCTCTCTCTCTCTCTCTCTCTCTCTCCCTAGCCCCCCCCCCCTCTAGCATTTTTGTAAGGCAGAGTCCCATAAGATGTGGAAGTTCATGGGACTGGCCTGACATTGGGATAAAACCCACCTAGCCTGCTTCCTTGCAGAACACTGCCATGCCAGAGAGTTCAGTTCCCCACTCATTGAGAAAGGTCACCTGGCTGTGGATGGCTTCACCCAGCCGTACAGGAGAAGGACGATGAGGGAGGAAGGGAAGGGAGGTGTACCTGTGTTCCACTTTCTACCCAGTCTAGCTTTACCACGGCCCTCAACTGGCCCCAGGCGAAAGCCAAAACTGAGCCCACTCCCGCTGTATCTTTGTTCAGTGGGTCCAGCCAAGGTCCCCCCTAGTGAGGTCCCAGGCTCAGCATATGATACTGGGTATTGTTGGAGGAGGCTGTATATAGGACTGCCTCGTCCCTAAGGCTTGTTTCTCCTTACAGCTTGGCATGTGAGGGGAGCTGGCCAGTGAGACCTCAGAAACACTAGATTCTGAGGTGTTCCAAGGTGTTGGGATTCTGCTCACACCTGCCATCGCTTTGTTCTGCCCGGCTATGGCATTTCAGCTGCAACAGAGGGCCATTCTGACGGACCCCTATTCAATTATTTGAGCAACATTATTTTATTAATGTGATACCACAGGGACCTATACGTCTGTGAATGGAAATTAAAGTTAATATTGGACAATGTCTTTCTCTCTCTGGACTTGCTTTTCATTGGGAGATGTGACTGTATGGAGACAGGGCCAGCCTTCTCCTGTTCTAACATGTGATCACTTACGTAAACATTATAGCATTATAGTCGCAGGGAGTCATATCAAATGTGATCACCTACACTATGTTTATACAGTATTGATATTAGGGCTGTGACAATACCAGTATCGCAATTTTTCCCTGGCAAAAATAAAAACACAAAGTAGACAAAACTCTTTGGTCCTTTAAAAACCTGCTGCAGGTAAAATGTTGTGTGCTGTAGCTTGGAAAATAAATCCATGTGACTCTAGATGACAACATAATGAGGTTTGTTTCCAACATTAGGGCTGTTTTCCTAAACAAGTTAAATCCACTTCTTGTTTTGTTTCCTTGCCACGATACTAATGAGTATCGCGATACTGATAGCGTCCCAGCCCTAATTGTTATCTAGAATCTCATCAGTCCTGTTAGCCGTGTCTGTGTGTTTCAGTGTATGTGTGTATGTCTGTGTATCAAGACTCAGGCTAAGACCCTGTCTAAACCAAGATGGCGTAGCAGTCAGACGTCTTTGTTCTTCGTCTTGTATATATCTTTTAATATATTTCTTCTTTGCATATCTTTTATATTTGTCTAAACCTCAACTTTAAAATACTCTCCTGCAACCCGCCTCACCCAATGTTGTGTGGATCTGTATCTTTTAAAGTATTCTTATCCACCTCCGAACCGGTATTCCCCAACAGAAGCTGGCCAGCTAACTAGCTACTAGCTAATTAGTCAGCTAACCACTGCTAGCAGTCATCAACTAACCTTAGTTCGGAAAGCTCTCGCCAGTTTGTACAACGCGATTCAAAACAGAGCATACCGGACCTATCTTCTCTCCATATCCCCGGATTCCTACCGCAAGCTCTGAACCTTTTCACCTGGATCACCACAGCTAGCTAGCTGCAACCCGAGTGACTATTCCTGGTTTAACCTCACGCCCCTGTCCCGAAGCTAGCATCAATTAGCCTGGAGCTAGGCCCATATCCCGGCTAGCAGAAGAAGCCCAACAGACACTCCTGGGCAATAATACAATTTTTGTCAACTGGCCCGGACCCCCTTCTACTGCCGGTACAGGGCACGGAACCCCGCTGATCCTTCACAACTGGACTACCAACGAAATCTGCTCGAGGGTGTACTCAAACTGGTTTCAGCCCTGCAGTGCCTAGCTCCACTCCCATTCCCCAGGCGCATTCATTTGTTGACTTCTGTAACCGTAAAAGCCTTGTTTTAATGCATGTTAACATTAGAAGCCTCCTCCCTAAGTTTGTTTTATTCACTGCCCTAGCACACTGTGCCAACCCGGATGTCATAGCCGTGTCTGAATCCTGGCTCAGGAAGACTACCAAAACCCCAGAAATGTCCATCCTTAACTATAACATTTTCCGACAACATAGAACTTCCAAAGGGGGCGGAGTTGCAATCTGCTGCAGAGAGCCTGCAGAGTTCTGTCTTACTATCCAGGTCTGTTCCCAAACAATTCGAGCTTCTACTTTTAAAAATCCACCTTTCCAGAAACAAGACTCTCACCGTTGCCGCTTGCTATAGGCCACCCTCTGCCCACAGCTGTGCCCTGGACACCATATGTGAACTGATTGCCCCCCATCTATCTTCAGAGCTCGTGTTGCTTGGTGACCTAAACTGGGACATGCTTATCACCCCGGCCATACTACAATCTAAGCTTGATGCCCTCAATCTCATACAAATTATCAATGAACCTGCCAGGTACAAGCCTAAATCTATAAACACGGGCACCCTCATAGATATCATCCTAACCAACTTGCCCTCCAAATACACCTCTGCTGTTATCAACCAAGATCTCAGCGATCACTGCCTCATTGCCTGCATCCGTAATGGGTCCGCGGTCAAACGACCACCCCTCATCACTGTCAAATGCTCCCTAAAACACTCCAGCGAGCAGGCCTTTCTAATCGACCTGGCCCTGGTATCCTGGAAGGATATTGACCTCAGAGGAGGCCTGTTTATTCTTTAAAAGTGCTTTCCTCACCATCGTAAATAAGCATGCCCCATTCAAAAAATGTAGATCCAGGAACAGATATACCCTTGGTTCACTCCAGACCTGACTGCACTTGACCAGCACAAAAACATCCTGAGGCGTACTGCATTAGCATCGAATAGCCCCCGCGATATGCAACTTTTCAGGGAAGTCAGGAACCAATATACACAGGCAGTTAGGAAAGCTAAGGCTAGCTTTTTCAAGCAGAAATTTGCATCCTGTAGCACAAACTCAAAAAAGTTCCGGGACACTGTAAAATCCATGGAGAAAAAGAGCACCTCCTCCCAGCTGCCCACTGCACTGAGGCTAGGAAACACTGTCACCTCCGATAAATCCACTATAATTGAGAATTTCAATAAGCATTTTTCTACGGCTGGCCATGCTTTCCACCTGGCTACCCCTACCCCGGTCAACAGCCCTGCACTCCCCACAGCAACTCGCCCAAGCCTTCCCGATTTGTCCTTCACCCAAATCCAGATAGCTGATGTTCTGAAAGAGCTGCAAAATCTGGACCCCTACAAACCAGCCGGGCAAGACCATCTGGACCCTCTCTTTCTAAAATGATCTGCCGAAATTGTTGCAACCCCAATTACTAGCCTGTTCAACCTCTCTTTCGTATTGTCTGAGATCCCAAAGATTGGAAAGCTGCTGTGGTCATCCCCCTCTTCAAAGGGGGAGACACTCTAGACCCAAACTGCTACAGACCTATATCTATCCTACCCTGCTTTTCTAAAGTCTTCGAAAGCCAAGTTAACAAACAGATTTCTGACCATTTCGAATCCCACCGTACCTTCTCCGCTATGCTGCTATGCAATCTGGTTTCAGAGCTGGTCATGGGTTCACCTCAGCCACGCTCAAGGTCCATAATGATATCATAACCACCATCGATAAGAGACATTACTGTGCAGCCGTATTCATCGACCTGGCCAAGGTTTTCGACTGTCAATCACCACATTCTTATTGGCAGACTCAACAGCCTTGGTTTCTCAAATGATTGCCTCGCCTGGTTTACCAACTACTTCTCTGATAGAGTTCAGTGTGTCAAATCGGAGGGCCTGTTGTCCGGACCTTTGGCAGTCTCTATGGGGGTGCCACAGGGTTCAATTCTCGGGCCGAATCTCTTCTCTGTATACATCAATGATGTCGCTCTTGCTGCTGGTGATTCTCTGATTCACCTCTATGCAGAGAACACCATTCTGTATTCTTTTGGCCCTTCGTTGGACACTGTGTTAACTAACCTCCAGACGAGCTTCAATGCCATACAACTCTCCTTCTGTGGTCTCCAACTGCTCTTAAATGCAAGTAAAACTAAATGCATGCTCTTCAACCGATCACTGCCCGCACCTGCCCGCCCGTCCAGCATCACTACTCTGGACGGCTCTGACTTAGAATATGTGGATAACTACAAATACCTAGGTGTCTGGTTAGACTGTAAAATCTCCTTCCAGACTCACATTAAGCATCTCCAATCCAAAATTAAATCTAGAATCGGCTTCCTATTTCGCAACAAAGCATCGTTCACTCATGCTGCCAAACATACCCTCGTAAAACTGACCATCCTACCGATCCTCGACTTTGGCGATGTCATTTACAAAATAGCCTCCAACACTCTACTCAGCAAATTGGATGCAGTCTATCACAGTGCCATCCGTTTTGTCACCAAAGCCCCATATACTACCCACCACTCTGACCTGTACGCTCTCGTTAGCTGGCCCTCGCTTCACTCTCATCGCCAAACCCACTGGCTCCAGGTCATCTAAAAGCCTCTGCTAGGTAAAGCCCCGCTTTGTTTCAGCTCACTGGTCACCATAGCAGCACCCACCCATAGCACGCGCTCCAGCAGGTATATCTCACTGGTCACTCCCAAAGCCTGTTCATCCTTTGACCGCTTTTCCTTCCAGTTCTCTGCTGCCAATGACTGGAACGAACTGCAAAAATCACTGAAGCTGGAGACTCATATCTCCCTCACTAGCTTTAAGCACCAGCTGTCAGAGCAGCTCACAGATCACTGCACCTGTACATAGCCAATCTGTAAACAGCCATCCAACTACCTCATCCCCATACTGTATTTATTTATTTATCTTGCTCCTTTGCACCCCAGTATCTCTACTTGCACATTCATCTTCTGCACATCTACCATTCCAGTGTTTAATTGCTATATTGTAATTACTTCGCCACCATGGCCTATTTATTGCCTTAAGTCCCTTTATCTTACCTCATTTGCACTCACTGTATATAGACTTTTTATTTATTTTCTTTCTACTGTATTACTGACTGTATGTTTTGTTTATTCCATGTGTAACTGTTGTTGTATATGTCGAACTGCTATGCTTTACCTTGGGCAGGTCGCAGTTGCAAATGAGAACTTGTTCTCAACTAGCTTACCTGGTTAAATAAAGGTTAAATAAATAAATAAATAAAAAGATGCAGACACAGGAGGTGGATAGTACGAGTCTCAGAGTTTACTATAGTTTAAGGGGCAGGAAAAAGGTAAGTCAAGACAGGCAAAGAGTTGTTCTCCAAATCATAGTCAAGCAGGTACAGAATGGCAGGCAGGATCAGGGTCAGGACAGGCAGAAGCACAGGAAACATGGGAAC